>NC_053156.1:9331422-9529993 GCF_016835505.1 Polypterus senegalus
AGACATTTTATTATTATTCAGAGTGCACCAAGCACCTTCCACACTACTCATACACCAATAGCAAAACACTAATTACTCCTCCTCGCCCAGACACTTTGCTCCTCTCCCACCCAGCAGAGCTCAGTGTCTGGACTGAGGCACCGTCCTTTTATAGCCCCTGACCGGGAGGTGTTCCTGTCCCAACAGTCCACAGTTCCTTATTCCTTCCGGGTCAGGGCAAACAGTCCTTTTCTTCAACCCGGGAGCACGTCTTTCCTTCCTGGTTATAGGGCACACAAGAGCCCATGAGCGCCCCTACACCGACTCCTGGTGGTCCCCAAGGTATCCAGCAGGGCTGTGTAAAAATACTACATAGTCCATAAGGCCCTGCTGGAACTCGGGGCACAATCCTGCTGTCGGGAGAGCTCCTCCCGGCGGCCTGGGGGTGCGGACCGGCATGGGAAGCCGGCAGTCCTCCACATTTCCCCCCCCCTCAGCGACGACAACTGGGGCAGAGCGTCCCGCCCCGCGAGGGCTGTCCTCCTCCAAGAGGACGCGTCAGCCGGCCCCTGGCTGCGTTGTCCATGTCTCCCAGCGAACCTTCGGGGAACGGTGTATCCTTTATCCACCCGCTCCCCTGTCCTCCGGGAACAGTCTCGCCACTCGTGGCGCAGCCGATGGCAGTTGTAACACTGACGATGTCCTCCTGGGTGTCTCCCTCTGCGAGACCAGAAACACCTCGGGAAATCCGTCAGCGTTACCTCCGCCCCTTTTTCTGCCAAGGAGGGGTTTATGACCGCTTTGCTGCTCTTTAGCCTTCTCTCTGATATGTCAGGAGTCCCACGCTTTATTTTGGGGATCTCCTGTTTCGTCTGGGGCTTGTGCATAGCTTGAGGCTCTCTTTGGAAAAGAGAGAGCCTCTTTGCTGTTTCCACGCTCGTTGTCCTACGATTGGTAGGAGGCGGCGTCATTAGCATCGCTTCGCGCCGGGGAACAGCACCATTCAGCTGCCCAGGCACGAGCGGCGCTTCCCCCAGCGCTCCCTCGCACATACGACCAGTTGGAAGTTGGAGACGTATACGGCTCCGGACGGCCACGTCACACGCATGCCCCGGACCGTTTACTCCTTTTACCAACCGGTCGGTCATTGTGCCCCTCTCTGCAGTCGGGCACACGGTACTTTGACACCAGCTACTTATTCTCGGCGGTGTCGGATCGCACTGTGTCCCCTTATATTCTACGATACGGGACGGACTCACCTGCACTCCCGCATCGATCATCTCCGGAGCTTCCCGGCGCAGCCGCTGCACGAATCCCATCAGAGCCTTCAACGGTGCTGCTGCCGTCACTCCCAGTTCCTCCACACGTTCCTTCAGTTCACCATATTCCTGTAAGAAACGGCGTAGGGGCGCGAGGTATTCCTCGAGCCCCCGTAAGTCCAGAGAGTTAATGTTTACGGCCGGAGTTGTTTGCGCCTCCGCGTTTCGCTTACCCTCCGGCCGGGAACCAATGAGCGTGTCCCCTCCTGGTACGTGTTCAGCTGGGTCGCGCAAAGGCTTTTGGGACTTGGAGTTCTCGAAGGGAGATCTGCCTTTTCCCTCATGACTGCAGACCCTTCAGCCACAACCCGTCCCTCCTTGACGGTTGCAGCTTGTGTCAGCGCTGCTTTGCCTGCGGAACGGGATGGCTCGCACTGTTGTGGCTTTTTTCTGTAGCAGGTGGTGTTTTCACCTCCTTAGAGTTGTCTGCCCACACAAAGTTTATTTTTAATGCAGGTCCCCTGCCAACAGACGGCCAGAGAATCCTGCCGGCTATGCCAGTGTGGCAGTAGGGGGCGCTAGTGCTCCCTTGAACCCTGAGGTAGAATTCCAGACACCAGGTAAAAGTCCAAGACTTTTTATTATTATTCAGAGTGCACCAAGCACCTTCCACACTACTCATACACCAATAACAAAACACTAATCACTCCTCCTCTCCCACCCAGCACAGCTCAGTGTCTGGACTGAGGCACCGTCCTTTTGTAGCCCCTGACAGGTGTTCCTGTCCCAACAGTCCACAGTTCCTTATTCCTTCTGGGTCAGGGCAAACAGTCCTTTTCTTCAACCCGGGAGCACGTCGTTCCTTCCTGTCACATGACCGTGACGTACTCCCGGGTTATAGGGCACACAAGAGCCCATGAGCCCCCCTACAGCGACTCCTGGTGGTCCCCAAGGTATCGAGCAGGGCTGTGTAAAAACACTACATAGTCCATAAGGCCCTGCTGGAACTCGGGGCACGATCCTGCTGTCGGGAGAGCTCCTCCTGGCGGCCTGGGGGTGCGGACCGGCATGGGAAGCTGGCAGTCCTCCACAATATATATACATACATATATACATATATATACACATACATATCTTCATATCTATATACATGTATACATATCTATATACATATCTACATATACACATACATATATATACAATATATACATACCTACCTACATCATATATACACACACATACATACATACACACACACAAATTATATATATGTGTGTGTGTGTGTGTGTGTGTGTGTGTATGTATGTATGTATGTATGTATGTGTGTATATGTACTGTATATATAATGTAGATAGATGTGTGTGTGTGTATGTATATATATATATATATACATACATACAAACATACACACAGGTATATATATGTGAATATATATGTATGTGTCTATATGTGTGTGTATAGCTTTGGTAACTGAGTGCGAGGGAAAAATAATAAAATATAGTCTATAAGTTATTAAACAGTAAAACATTAACGTTTTAAGAAGTACAGGTACATTGAGCACTACTCGAGTGTTTGCGGGTAAACTACATTTTAAAGACGGTGTAACAGAACAGGTAAGTAGTACTAACAGCAGCTAAAATGTATATGGATGATCTCTCAGTAGTTAATCCCTTTTAAAAGGCGCTACACGATGGCTGTGGTATAGAAATTACATTTTCTATGTGAATGTCCAAATTTCTGCCTCTGGTAATGTGCCTTACCGGCATTACCACCAATTAAGTTAAGTTAAGACAGAAGTAAAAAACTTAGGGGTGATTGTTGACTGTAATCTGAATTTTAAATCGCATATTCATCAGACCACTAGTACAGCATTTTTTCACTTAAGAAACATAGCAAAAGTTAGACCTCTTATATCATTGAAAGATGCTGAGAAATTAATTCACGCTTTTATTTTCAGTAGACTAGATTACTGTAACGCACTCCTCTCAGGACCACCAAAAAAAGACATAAATCACTTGCAACGAGTGCAGAATGCAGCTGCTAGAATCCTAACTAGGAAAAGAAAATCCGAACACATTTCTCCAGTTTTGATGTCACTACACTGGCTACCCTTTGTCTTTCAGGATTGATTTAAAATACTGCGTATGGTTTATAAATCCTTAAATAATCTCACTCCATCTTATATATCGGAATTCCTTAGATCTTCAAATGAGTGTCTCCTTATAATTCCAAAAGCTAAACTTAAAAGAAGTGGTGAGGCGGCCTTCTGCTGTTATGCACCTAAAATCTGGAATAGCCTGCCAATAGGAATTCGCCGGACTGATACAGTGGAGCACTTTAAAACACTGCTGAAAACACATTACTTTAACATGGCCTTTTTATAACTTCACTTTAACTTAATACTGATACTCTGTATGTTCAATTCATCATAATAACTATTCACAGTGGCTCCAAAATCCGTACTGACCCCAACTCTCTCTTCTGTTTCTTTTTCCGGTTTCTTTGTGGTGGCGGCCTGCGCCACCACCACCTACTCAAAGCTTCATGATGCACCAACATTGATGGACTGAAAGCCAGAAGTCTACATGACCATCATCATCAAGTCCTTCCATGAAAACCCTAAATACAAAGAGGACTGTTTGACTTATGTTAGGTAGATTGCCTAGAGGGGACTGGGTGGTCTCTTGGTCTGGAACCCCTACAGATTTTATTTTTTTTCTCCAGCTTTTGCAGTTTTTTTTTGTTTTTTCTGTCCACCCTGGCCATCGGACCTTACTCTTATTCTATGTTAATTAATGTTGACTTATGTTTATTTTTTACTGTGTCTTCTATTTTTCTATTCTTCATTTTGTAAAGCACTTTGAGCTACATTTTTTTGTATGCAATTTTGCTATATAAATAAATGTTGATTGATTGATTGATTAAAGAAAATTTGTTTTGTGTCCTGTGCAGTGTTAAGAGAGAAAGGCTTTGGTTTGGGATAAAAGGAAAAAAGGTGTAAAGAAAGGAAAGTTGCCTTTTTCTTTTATATAGTATAGAGAGATGTGTTCGCTGACGTTATGATCGCCTTTTGGGGACAGTCGCGGTGTGTCTTGTGTAGACTGGTGAGACGTCCCCGCCATTATTTGGCTGTGATGGCACTGTCAGTCCTTCACTCGTGTGCGTGTCTTCATAATCCGAGGTGAGGACCTCATAATCGTATACGTGCAAAAGAAAGTGCAAATCGCCTTAATATTAGTTTGCCGCGGTGTAGAAAAGGGGTCCCGTGTTTGCACTTGTCTGGGCTATAGCGCAGGGGGAGGATGAAAAAAATTAAAAGTGCTCACTTTGACTTAAGGCAGAAACGCAGTCAGCGTCTCAAAGGCCGGCACAGCTATGCACGCGGCTGGCTGCTCGACTTTTGCTGGGCAGGAGACCCCAGTTTTTGTACACACGTTCATGATATCAAAAGTCTCATAGCTCTTTGGAGGTCATTCATATATATATATATATATTATATATATATATATATTTATTTATATATATATATATATATATATAGCAAACTACCCGTGTCTCGCAGCGGAGAAGTAGTGTGTTAAAGAAGTAATGAAAAAGAAAAGGAAACATTTTAATAATAACGTAACATGATTGACATTGTCATGAGTGTTGCTGTCATATATATGCCTGCCTAAATAAGTCACCCTCGCTTTGCTCTTACTTTTTTACCGTTCATTTAATCATGGCTAGTGGCGGAAAAATTATAAAATGGAAGGAGGATGGCTTTACCAAAACAATTATTGGTGGCGAATCGATTATTCATAAAGCTTGAATTGGTGATCTGTTTTTCTGTGTTAACCTCATATTTTTTCATACTTCTTCTCAAACTAAGGTGGTGCGAGGGTAAAATGAATCGGGATGCGCTGATCAATGTAATCGGTGTACCAGGAAATCATGCATTGACAAAAGCTCCCCTTTGCTTGTAATGTAAAGTGTGATTAAATGCATTATTTTTAACGTGTTATTGAGCACATGCATCGAAGCTTGTCAGCTTAGAAAAAGAAAGATTGTCAGTGTAACCTTTTGTAAGTAGTGCCTGGAGGATTCAGTGTGGAGAAACTCTAGAGACAGCGTGTGTATTAACTTGTGGATTTTTCTGTGAGTATTTGGTGGCAGTCTGACGAAGTTGCTTCGGAAGACGGTGTTAGCCGCGGAGCTCAGCTCAGAGCGAAATGAGATGAATGGGAGGGGAGATGATGACGTGACTCCCCCACCCGCCTTAACTGTCAATCCCCCACAAACACAGTCTCTCGGAATTTGCATAAGCACACCCCTTCACCTGCAATTTTAACTTAGTTACAAAGTGATCAAAACTCTCGTTTATATCCTGCGTCCTCTCATTAAACTTGTATCCCGCATTACCCGTGGGCATGAGAAACGCCAGCGGCAGCCTGTCTGTGAACTTAATTTAAAATTTAGGTTTACACCTTGCTTTCTTTCCGAAGTAGCAGCACTCATGAATATGGTAGTATATGTCACTCGCTCGCTTCTTATTGTTTCGTTGCCTTCTCAATTATATAATGCATGTTTTCTTCAGCGCTTTTTGGAGGTCTTCCTGTTTTTCTACGCACTGCGTTGACAGTCAGTTCATGTGATTACGTGGGAGGCGTGATGATGTCACACGAAAATCCGCCCCCCACAGCTTTCGAGCTCAACTCCATTACAGTAAATGGAGAAAAATACCTTCCAGTTATGACCATTACGCGTAGAATTTCGAAATGAAACCTGCCCAACTTTTGTAAGTAAGCTGTAAGGAATGAGCCTGCCAAATTTCAGCCTTCTACCTACACAGGAAGTTGGAGAATTAGTGATGAGTGAGTCAGTCGAGTGAGTGAGTGAGTGAGTCAGTGAGTGAGTCAGTCAGTCAGTCAGTCAGTCAGTGAGGGCTTTGCCTTTTATTAGTATCGATTACAGCGTTGACCTATTATTATCAATATCATTATTATTAATATTATTTTTATTGTCATTGTTGTGGCTACATTGTCCAAATAAGAGCATCCATGTTTTTTTTTTTGTGATCTATTTATGGCGACCTCTGTCTTTCTGAGACAAAATTTCAGACAAAAATCCAAATAGATAGATAGATAGATACTTTGGGGAAATTCACATAAAGAACAACATTAAAAATAACGAACGGGTCGGTTTACACGTTAATTTACAAACAGGATTAAATACTATTTTATGAGAAGCACTCATGAATGAATTAACTTCCATTTTGAGAAACAGTTGCTAATTACTAAGCAGTGTGAGATCATGAAGTGCTTAGCATTATTAAGCCGTCTTCATATTTCTGGTGTCCCGGCTGGATGGCGAAGCCGAGATTCCCTCTCACACGCTACTTAACTTTTCTTTTCTAAACCATCTCACAAAGATGACAGTGGAGTTTGAAAACACACGTGTCCCAATAAATATATGCTGAATAACACGAAATTTTAATGTGCAATTTTAACCTGTGAACATATGGCCAACCGAGACACCACATTCTGCTGTTTTGCAAAGGACATCTCTTTTCTTTTATACACCATCTTAAAATAATGACATATAATGAAACGGAATATAAAAATATATGTGTGCCACTACACATGTGCAGAACTACAGGAATTTTACATTAGAATGATGTATTTTCTCTGGTGGGCTGGCACCCTGCCCGGGTTTGTTTCCTGCTTTGCTCCCTGTGTTGGCTCCAGCAGACCCCTGTGACCCTGTATTTAGGATATAGCGGGTTGGATAATGGATGGATCAATGGATGATGTATTTTTGGCACCTTGGATATGGCACTTGTGAACTTTTAGTCAACTGATGCACCACAGTCTGCTGTATTCCTAATGAAGTGAATTTTCTTAGGCACGCCATCTCACAAACATGACACTGAGATTTGATAAAACGTATGTCACTAAGCATGTTGTGAATTACAAGAAATTTAATGTATTTTTTTTGTTTCTATCCCTTTGAACATGGCACTTGTGGAAATCTGCCAATCCAACATTCTGCTATTTTTCAAGTGAGGTATCCTTTTTTGTATACCAACTCACCAAATGACACTGGACTATGAAAATGAATTTGTTCTTTTACATATGTTTTGAACTGTTATGTTTAATAACTATGGAATTATGAATTTCTGGCCTTCTAAACTTGGCAAATGTGAAACCTATCTAATATACGAGGAGGAGTCAAGCTAAAGTTAGAAAATGGGATTTATTACAAAATGGAATTAACCTCAACAAAACTGATGCTGTCATTTCTCAATGTCGTCTCCACCCTTCTCAATGCCTGGAAGTGCTGGTTTCCAGCAGAATAAAAGGTTTTGTCTCATCATCTCTTGGTCTAATTATGCCAAAATTTATAAGATTCCCCATAACAGTGATACTGGGTAACAGCTACAGGACAGTAACAAGAAGGATACACAACAGCATGTGATTTAAGAACACGAGACTGCAGCCTAGATGGTACTCTGATTAGGACGGAAACCTCATATATTGAAAAATCGAGACCTTTCTCAAACATCATTCCAGTTGTTCACAAAGGCTATGCATTTCTTTGCAGACCAGGGGCCTCATTTATAACACCTTGCGTAGAGAGAGAAAGAGGTTAGGAGCAGGCGCTGATACAGCACACTGCCGCACCCACCACAAGAGAAACCAACTCAGGACCCCAGATTAGGACTCGAGTGCAGCCATGTAATGGATGGCACCTCAGCACCACACTAGTTCAGACGGAATAGAGCAGTGGGAGGTTTTTTATGGTGGCTGGAGTGCCAATTCTGCCACCAACCCCCAGGTTTTTCCCTGTATGTTGGAGGGCCTACATGCAGGGCTAGATGCCGATTAACGTCATACCCGGGATGGAGCAATTAATAATATAATAATAATAGATTTTATTTATAACACGCTTTTCGTTGACGAAATCTCAAAGTGCTACAACAAGAGCAATAACCACAAAGTTGAAAAGTTTAAAAGACTAGATTAAATTTACATTCTCAGCAGTTATATGCTTTCCTAAATAAAAAAGTCTTCAAATTTGCTTTAAAAGTGTCCAGATTTTGTGTAGTTCTCAGTTCAACAGGGAGCTGATGTCAGAGCTGTGGGGCAGCAGAGCAAAAAGCTCGACCCCCCATAGTACGGAGCTTAGTAAGGGGAGTCTGGAGCTGCATGCTGCCAGATGATCTGAGGATCCGATTGGAAGTTTGTAAGTGAATCAAATCTTGAAGGTAAGAAGGTGCAATTGCAGGTTAAGGGCCGTGCACAAGGGCCTAATGAAGTAGAGTCACTTTTGGCATTTACGGGATTCGAACCAGAAACCTTCTGATTGCCAGTGTAAATCCCTAGCCTCAGAACCACCACTCTGCCCGGAGTGCAGGGAATTTCATAGAATTCAAACTGAGACTTGGCATTTGGACAAAATTAGAAATGTGCGTACACATAAAAAATCCAGAAGTATAAAAGTGTGTGAATGAAAACTTTGCAGTTTCCCTGTATAAATTCCAATCAGCATGAACTTTAAAGAACATGCACGTTCCTACAGCCCCACCCTGACATGAATATGCAAATTAATATAAATAGTCCCTTCCATTCAGTGATTTGTTAACAGATAAAGGCAAAAGCATATGGAAAATAAAAATAATTTCAACAAATACAAAATGGAGGTCCTGCTCAGTGAAGTGGAAGCAAGGAATAATATACTATTTGGTGGCTTAAGCAGTGGTGCAAGCAACAAAAGGAAATCGATGGAGTGACACAGTGTGGCTAAGGTACTCAAAAGTTCAAGTTCAGAAAGTTGCACAGAGCCCGAAATAAAAAATAAATGGTGAGACATCAAAGTGAACATCATTCATATGTCTTATTACAATGCTTAGTCCAGTTAGGCCTCTCCTGGCAGCATTTGGCACGAGGCATGAAATCAATCTGGACGGACTGCACCCTCATCAACACCCACAGTGGCCAATAGAGAGCTGACAATTAACGTGACACAGACGTCTGAAGGACGTCTGAAGGACATGGAGGAGACCCCTTTGATCAGGGGTGCCCACACTTTTTCATCTTGCGAGCTACTTTTAAAATGACCAGGTTGAAATGATCTAACTACATTAAAAATTATATATACTGTATACTTTATACATAAGATCTATGTTGTCGTACCTTGCATAACTGAATAACCCTTATGGCACAATAACAATTAAATAAACTTATGGTCACTACAGTAATGGATTTAATAATCGTCATGTGGGAAAAGGCTGACTCGCATAAATAAGTAGAGCCGAATAACGCAGTCAAGGAGGTGGCACATTTCCTCATGTCTGGGTTCCAAAACTGTCCAAGAACTCCAGACTTCAACTGAATGTCACCCTGTTGTGTCAAAATCTCATCCTCGACTGGAGAGGAGTTTTAGGTGAAACAGTGTTGCAATTTTTGATGTGGGTGAATCACCCTCAACATCTTCCCTTAATGGATAACACTTAAATGTAGCGATTGGCTCAAGTAAAGCTGAGTCTTGAATCCGGCTGTCAAAGTCTGACAGACAATTTTCAATCCGCTCGGTGTAGCAGATGCTGTCAAGTTGCGCACACGCCTTCCATTGCGTCTCCAGCTCTGACGCGAGGTTTTGGATGTTCCCCAAATCAAGGCCCTGTAGCTTTGAGGACAGATGTTGCATTTATCATTTGAAAGCATTAACTGAGCTAATCATATTGACCATATTGGTTTACTCTTTCCCTTGCAGCTGTAAATTAAGCTCATTCAACATGTTGGTCAGATCAGAAAACAATGAGAAGTGTAGCGGCCATTGATTGTTATTAAGTTGCTTGCATTCTGCATGTTTAATAACAAGGAGAAACTCCTTTTTCTCTGGCCAGGGGTCTTGAAATCTCAGCAGGAATTTCTCCCTAGCCATCTGCCTCAATGAAGGCTTCATTTTTTCATCTCTCCTTCTTGGAAGGACTTCTTATGCTTAATGATCAAGTGACTCACCTGGAACGATGCTTCGGTGTGTCTGCCTTTGCTTTTGAATTCAGCCAAGTGAAAAATGATGGCTCTCCGATTAACTGCGATTTTAGTTCCCTCTCCTTTCTCTTTCTCAGATCGCTTTACAGAAGGAAGTCATTTTCATAGCTTTTATGAACAGTTCGAAAGTGCCTTTCCACATTTTCCTTCTTTGGAACAGCAATGATAGATTGACAGATCAGACAAACGCACTTCGATTGTGACATTGTGAGAGAAAAATCCTCTTCCAATTCCACATCCAGCCCATAACCTCCCAAAATTTTTTTTTTAAATCCCTTCTTTAGTCGATATAAATTGGAAGGCTAACTAAATCAAAGGCAGAGTTTTGCAGTAGTTCGCACATTTGATCGTGCGTGCAGGATGACCAGTGTGCGCCTATTCTAAACATTATAAATAGTTCATTATTACATGGCACAGTACCTGATCTAAAATACAAGAAAAAGTAGTTGCCAGTCAGCTTCAGTCACACCTTACGCATTACAATTTATTTGAGAAATTCCAGTCTGGTTTTCGCACTGGTCATAGTACAGAAACGGCACTAACACGGGTTGTAAATGACATTCTGATATCTTCTGATTATGGAAATTCCACTGTAATTATGTTTTTGGACTTAAGTGCAGCATTTGACACCATTGACCATTCTATTTTACTGCACAGGCTAGAAAACGATGTTGGGCTTACAGGCCCCGTGCTCGCTTGGTTCAGTTCTTATTTATCAAATCAATTCCAGTATGTACAGAAATGTGCTGACAGGACTCCATCATTATACACAGAAGTTCAATATGGTGTTCCGCAGGGCTCAGTACTGGCACCTTTACTATTTTCACTTTACAGGTTTCCACTGGGATCTCTCATTAGGAAACATAATGTTAATTTTCACTCTTAAGCAGATGACACCCAGTTATACCTTTCATTTAAATCAAATGAAGTTTCTCAATTGTTGTCTTTAATTAGTTGTATTAGTTAATTAAATGAGTGGATCAATGAAAACTACTTGTCTTTAAATACAAATAAAACAGAGATGTTAATTGTTGGAGGGAATGATGTTGATCATTTTGTAAAGCACTTTGAGCTACATTTTTTTGTATGAATATGTGCTATATAAATAAAAGTTGATTGATTGATTGACCTTCGATTAGAATGACAAAAAAAATCAGTAAGAGTAAAATAGTGGATTTTTTTAGGAAGCTGAATTTTTTAAATCTATAAAGATACAGTGAACCCTCGTTTATCACGGTTAATGCGTTCCAGACTCTACCATGATAAATGAATTTTTGAGAAGTAGGATTCTTTATTTATAAATCGAATATTTTCGCAGTTAGAGTATAGAAAACCTGTTTACGACCTTCTAAATACATTTTTTAACATTATTAGAGCTATATAGACATGAAATAACACCCTTTAGTCACCATTACACTCGTATTACCCAATATATTTGACAAAATAAGAGAAAATAAGACATATTAGACGTTACAAATATCATATTATTACTAGGCTCACCTGCCTTTTAAGGCGACTGACTTTTATCCTCAATATGTGTGCGTTCCTTGTGTACATCAGGCATGTAAGTGTTGGGAATGAGAACATCAAAGTGCCCATTCAAAACATCTCCCGAAAACGTACGTTTTTTTTATCACCTCGAGTGCCTGTCCAAAGTCGTACAATGTCAGCCCGAATCTGTACCGCTAAAGATGGAGTTTCATGCACTAAATAAGCTATAGATGAGAATAAGCAAGCACCATCTCCCCTGATATTTAGGTATGAGGTGAGGTATTTGTACTCCAATATTGTTTCCAGAGACATAATTTTGTCTATTTTTCCAGAGCATCGCGCACAAAAGCAAGGGAACTCTGCTCACATCGCGTAGCTTCATACTGCAAGCCGCAAGTAGTAAGTCTGTGATAAGTGGAATACTGCTACGCTTTGCACTCACGGGATGGTAGGACAATCCTGACCGCTTTAATATAGTAGATTATTGTACTGTACATTTAATTACACACACACACACAGTTCTTACACACAACCACTAACCTATGAAGGCACGACCTCAGTAGGAGAGTCTTCAGAGGTGGTGCAGTATCTTCAGCAGGTGTGTCGTTGTCCTCTTTCGCTGAAGGAGTACTAGGAGTAGGCAGTAGGTGTCTGGGTGCGCGGCTGAAGAACATCTTGATAGGCAGTTGCTGGCGCTGTCTTTTCATATGCGTGAGGAGGCTTTTGTAGGGTATTGCCATCTTTGATCATATCCAAGAGTTTCACCTTCTCCTGGATAGTAAGCATCTTCCACCGGCGCTTAGTTTTATTGTCAGAAGGCTTAGAAAAAGCAGCACATTTAGGAGCCATCGTGGGGCTTAGATAAAAGTTCTCAGAAAGTGCATGCGTAGTGACGTAAGCATGTATGAGAAAAAATTGCGATAGAGTGAAGCCACGAAAGTCGAAGCGTGATATAACGAGGGATCACTATACTTTAATAAGTCTATTATTGAATCAGGTGTGACATTTGGCTACAAAAAAAATCGTAGATCCGGCACACCTTAAATCCGTTCGCACCTCTCCCTTAGCGTCTTTTGTCCTGTAAACATCGTCATTTGGAATACATATATTTCATGTGTGTTCAGTGTCATCAACAATCTCTGTAAAAACGTTGTTAAAACAGAAACGTTTTTCATGTATCTATACTAATAAAAGGCAAAGCCCTCACTGACTGACTGACTGATTCACTCACTCACTCACTCACTCATCACTAATTCTCCAACTTCCCGTGTAGGTAGAAGGCTGAAATTTGGCAGGCTTATTCCTTACAGCTTACTTATAAAAGTTAAGAAGGTTTCATTTCGAAATTCTACACGTAACGGTCATAACGGTCGACAACGTCCACCATGTTGACCTTTCTTATTTATGGCCCCATCTTTACAAAATTTGGTAGGTGGCTTCCCTGCGCTAACCGAAACCAATGTACATACTTATTTCAGTGGTATGATGCCGCTGTCAGCCGCCATATTGAACTTTCCAATGTCGCTAATTCTCCAGCTTCCCGTGTAGGTAGAAGGCTGAAATTTTACAGGCTCATTCCTTACAGCTTACTTACAAAAGTTAAGCAGGTTTCATTTCGAAATTCTATGCGTAACAGTCATAACGGTCAACAACGTCTGCCATTTCGAACTTTCTTATTTATGGCCCCATCCTCATGAAATTTGGTAGGTGGCTTCCCTACGCTATCCAAAACCAATGTACAATGTATTTCAGTGGTATGAAGCCACCGTCGGGCGCGATATTGAATTTTTCAACTGTCTTTGTTACTTATGGGCATATCTTCAAGAAAATTGGTACGCAGGTTCCCAACGCTAACTGAATCCTACTTACAAACATATATATGTCCTTAGATTCCAGCTCAGTCACCGTGTGAGGCGGCGTTGGGTCCCCCTTCCCAACGCCTAACCTGTTGTTGACTGCCTGCCTATATAAGGTCGTCCGTCGCTCTGGTCTCAACATTCCCTTCCTTGCTTTGCCACGGGATTCACGTCTCCCTGCTGATAACTACAGCCTTTTTATTTAATCCACGGCTTTTCCGCTGTTTAATTGTTCGGTTATTACGATTATAGTTATTGTGTAGATATTTTAGATGACTTTACATTGTTCAGGTACCCATTTCCTTTATCATTCCAACCGTACCCACATTAACATGTCTATCAAGGTGATCACCATCGATCAAAGAACTGTTGCCGCTGCGAAGCGCGGGAATTTTGCTAGTTAGTAATAATTGACAAAATGTAGACATGAAATGTATAATATGTGAAGCCTGAAATACAAATATGAAATAAACACTTTTACAAAAGGTACAAGTATTACAAAACAAGAGCACTTTTATTCAAGAATTTAACCGAAGGAAAAAGAAAGCAGGTTATGGTAGGTGGTTAGTACGACAGCTTGCGTGGTGCAATGCTAAGAACTGCTGCCTTTCAATCAAGAGGTCACGGTTTCGATATCAGCTGCTTCCCAAATTTACCCTTTTGAGTAGTGAGCTACTCTTATTGTTTATATCATGCAATAAAAACATACATTTGAGTTGTGTCTGTAAATTTATAGCACTTGTCAAATTTTTCAGTTTTGTTCTCTCACTGTACTTTGATGTACTTTTTTACCCAATAAAGCTCCAGCACTTCACTCGAAGATAAACACTGAGCACTGAGAAACTTCTTTGTAAATTGAACTGTGACGGTGGGTGGGGGGACACATTTACAAAACAACACATTTACAAGACAAAAGACGCTGAGGGAGAGGTGTGAAAAGACTTAAGAAGGGCCGGATCTACGAGTTTTCTCGTACGCTCTGGTAATTCTATTGTTAATCAGCATGGTGGTGTAGTGGTACCGCTGCTGACTGACTAAATAGGTTAGGGTGCGCATCACAGGTCCTCCGTACATGGAGAAGGCATGTTCTCCCCATGTCCTCGGGGTGCTTCGGTTTTCTCTCACAGACCAAAGACATGCAGGTTAGGTGGATTGTGGATGCTGAAGTGTGTGTGTGTGTGTTCACCCTGTGATGGAGTGGCACCCTGTCCAGTGATTGTTCCTGCCTTGTGCCCAATGGTTGCTGTGATTGACTCCATCTACCCTGTGACCTACTCTGGATAATAAGAAGATGGAAGAATGAAGTTTGTTTAGTGAATTTTAGTAGAAAAAACAAAAACTGTGTGACTAACAAAATTAACATGAGCAGTGAAAGTGAGGGTCTACAGCAGCCGTCATTTACTGACCACCATCACAAACAAGTGGTATAAAAAGCCAATTCAATTCTGTCATACAGCAGCCATCCTCTGTTTTCAAAATGGCCATCAAGCTGCTGATTTAGGTCTCAAGGGTGAAGACCCCCAGACTGAAGTCCCCTTTCATCTCAGAGCTATCAGCCTTCTGAATTCTAGTAGCTGCAGGAGTCCTGTGGAGTTCTGAATTATTATTGTGTGCTCTTCGTTATTATTGTTCAAGAATCGTTATTCTGTTTTGTAGAAGTCTTATGGTGAGTGTGCTGATTACAACAATGGCTGTCATGTGTGGTCTCTTTTATTATTCTCTTCTTCCTGTTTAACAATGTCCTATGTGTCACACATTCGTTTGTTAAGAAATTTCCCTCTGGGATAATAAAAGTCTTCTGCCATCCAGAAGAGTAAAAGCCACACATGCAAAGAGAGAACATAGAAGGAAGGACTGGAACAAGAACACTAAATCAAAAGGGTAGAAGTGCAGACCACCACATCATAATACCTCCTGAATAAACACACAAGGGGGTCTGAAATGAGAGGACAACTCTTAAAGTAGAACAAGTAAAGCATCTGCTGAGCAGAGGAGAAATAAAGGTGCTGAGAGTCCATCAGGAATCGTCTTATACAGTGCAGACCACAATACCTTCAAACACAATTTATGGGGCACGTTTACTGGTGTACTCATACCTCACATGAATAAATAAAAAAATAAACTCATGTTTTCATGAAATGATTTTTTATTTTACAAAATGTATTTTGCTATTTATCAAACATTTCAGGTTCTTGCAGTTCTCATCACCACAGAAGACCATTTTGTCTCCTCAGGTCCAGCATAAAGGGATAAAGCAGACATGGAGTGGACAATCCAAAGCCTAAAATCTCCACCAAAGCACTGGGTCCTTGTCCATCACAGACCATCTGACCACACTTGACATGACCTAAGGGTATTGGCAGGTTCCTTTAAAGGACTCTGCAAAGATTAAAGTTTAGCACCCCTAGTGGACACTGGCAGTATCGTGTCCTTCCATTCAGGTTATATGGGGCTCCTGCGACTTTCCAGCGTCTGGTGGACAAAGTGCGCCGTTCCCAATAACACATATAGTGCTGCCTACCTGGATGACGTCATCATCTATTCCAGCACCTGGAAGGAACACATACAGCATGTCCAAGGGGTGTTATGGATGCTGGGTGAAGCCGGTCTTTGAATCAATCCATAAAATGTTTCTTTGGATTGGAAGAAGCCAAATATCTGGGCTACATGGTGGGTTGTAGTACTGTGAAGCCGCAGTGCTCGAAAATAGATGCCATTTTGAAAAGGCCCAGTCCAAGCAGCAGGTCCAGGCGTTTCTTTGGCTTGGCAGGGTAATATCGCCGGTTTGTACCATGCTTTTCTAAAAGAGCCGTGCCCTTGACTGATTTAACAAAGAAAAGGGCTAGTAACATTTTGGTATGTACTTATACGACAGATGTGGCATTCCGTGACTTAAAAAAGGTCCTGACGTCGTCACCTGTTTTGAAGGCACCTCACTTTTCACTTCCTTTTACCCTCCAGATGGACGCTTCGGACACAGGCCTAGGAGCAGTGCTGAGCCAAAGCGTCGATGGTACTGTACACCCTGTCATGTTCCTGAGCCAGAAAATGCTGGTTTGGGAAACCAGGTATGCGGCAGTGAAAAGAGAGGCTCTTGCGATTAAGTGGGCAATTACACAGTTGAGGTAGTACCTTTTGAGTCTTGAGTTTACACTTGTCACGGACCATGCACCTTTACAGTGGATGACCCTGCATAAGGAGTCTAACCCTCGAGTCATGAGGTGGTTCCTTGATCTGCAACCTTATACGTTATCGCTCATTCATCGGAAGAGTTCTCTCCACACCAATGCTGATGCTCTCTCCTGCATTCATGACCTCTCAGTGTAGAACGCCCAACCCGACAGGTCTGGGCTGAGGGAGGGGGGCCCTGTCACAACGTGCGTTTAGGAGACAACTAAAGGGCTTGAATACATGTGTTTCCACTCCGGACCAGGGGGTGGCAAAGTGCGCTCATTTTTCCTCTCGATCTTTTGCAGAACATTCTAGGGAAATCCCGCCCGGCTCTGGGGCAGCCAATGATGTCACTTCTGGTTCCGGTAATGATGACATCACTTCCTCCAGTCCAGTGGCCTTTAAAGCTGCCATCTTGTGTCAAGAGAATCAGTTCTGTTTTGAACTCTGTTATGTAAACATGTCTACTCTTTTGAATCAATTTTGCAGCCAGAAACAATTATATGGGTGGCTATATGGTCATTTTTGTGATAGTCGTTATTACTATAACATATGAAAATATTAGTCGTGTAGTCGTGTGTTTAGGATATCCTGCCTCACATTTCCTCTGTCATTCTATATTTACAAAGATCATTGTAGACACAGAAGACACATGAAATATGTGTATCAAATTATGATAGTACGTTACCTATATAATTCCTTAAAAATGCATTGCCAGATAAACACTTCAATGCAGACTAAAGCTGTGATGATTTAAGCAGGGAGATGCATTCATTTGACTGAATCAAGTGAGGGGCAGCAGGCTCCATTCTGCTAATCCACACATTTGCAAAACAAATGCAGGTTATTAGCGCAGTGATAAGGAGCTAAGAGCTGTTTTGCACACGTCAGAAAAATTTATGGAGGTCAAGAATAATTAAAAAATCCGTAAGCTTCAGAAATTCTAGTGTTAACAAATAAGCAAAATATTTCAGAAAGTGGTTTAGGTTTAGGTTTATTTGTCATATATAGGTTAACACAGGGTCAACATACAATGAAATGTGTATGAAGAGAAAAACAAGTCACTCAGCC
The DNA here is from genome assembly GCF_016835505.1 of Polypterus senegalus. Lineage (NCBI taxonomy): Eukaryota > Metazoa > Chordata > Cladistia > Polypteriformes > Polypteridae > Polypterus > Polypterus senegalus. The sequence continues at coordinate 9,349,285 of NC_053156.1, forward strand.
TAGATCCAGTAAAGCTAAAAAATAATAAAAAATTAAAAATAATTAAAAAAAAATAATTACAAGTTAAAAATAGACTAGCTATATAAATAATATATGGTTAAATCAATGTTTCAAAGCACAATTCCCTGCCTAACTCTAAATGAACTATGCATCTTTGGCAAGTGAAGCTGTCTTTATTTTCAGCCAGAAAACCTGACCTGTACATACTACAGCATACACAACATATAAACGTGTCCTCAATGGGCAAAGACCAGATTGAAATTACATTAAGTGCTGTGTTTATCTTTAGAGTTGTTTGCAGTAACTTCGTGCCTTCTAGAGAACAGCGATTAGGCTATTTCCAGCCTACAGGGGATAAATTATGAGGAAAGACTAAAAGAGCCGAACCTTTACAGTTTAAGCAAAAGGAGATTAAGAGGTGATGTGATTGAAGAGTTTAAAATTATAAAGGGAATTAGTACAGTGGATCGAGACGGTTATTTTAAAATGAGTTCATCAAGAACACAGGGACATAGTTGAAAACTAAATTTTGCACAAACATTAGGAAGTTTTTTTTTTTTTTAACGCAGAGAACCCAGCCACATGGAATAAACTACCAAGTATTGTGGTAGAGAATGGGAATTTAGGGACTTTCAAAACTAGACATGATGATATTTTAAAAGAATTAAGTAGATAGGACAGGTGAGCTTTGTTGGTCTGAACAGCCTGTTCTTGTCTAGATGGTTCTAATGTTCTAATGTGACGCTTGTGTTTAGGCTTTCACCGCTTACTGGCGATCAACTTCAGTTTGTTTCTTCAATTCTTCAGGTGTCGGCTTTTACTCCAGTAATAATTTTCCTTTACTGATAGTTTAGCGGTTGTGTGACACTAAGATTGGCATAGTCCTAAAAAGGTTTTCTGTTAGTTTATTTTTGGACCTCAAGAACATTCCCAGCCCTATCCAGGCCCAGCTTGTAAGGAGACATGTAAAACAGCAGCACAAATGAATTGATAATAGAATATATTAAACAAATTAAGAAGACAAAAAAATATTAAACAAACATTGCACAAGTAGACGCCCACCCAAATTCATCCAATGGCATGTAACAAACACTAGACGACGAGGCTCTGGTAAACACTCATGGTAACAGTCATTGCAAAGTCCGGAACTTCAAATGCAGAAGATGGTGAAAATAAACTTATATCCCAAGTGAACAGCTTTCTGAATTTTAATAGTATTAAAAGTTTTGTCCTACCGTGTTCCAGAGGACAAATGTAGATGAAGACATTTTTCAATCAAGATGAGATCAGACAAACAAGCAAGCTCAGGATGAGAACATGAATCTGGAAAGACTGTAATCCTAGGAGGTTGTATTTATAATCCATCTGAGGGTAAAGCACAGAAACAAATAGACACAGATGACTGCAATCCTAGTTGTTGTCTTTCTGCTCCTTTTTAAAGTTGCCTAATCATCTAAGTGCAAATCCAAATCAGCCCAATGGCAAAACACTACTAGGGCTGCAAGGATTTGTAGTCCATTTAATTACTACTGACGCAACAGATTGGAATACTTTTTGGTTAAATGCTGAACAAAGCATTCTGTGTATATACTTCACTTCGGTGCATTTCTGTTCTCTACCGCCATACAGCATTCATAACCATTTATAAAATTCATTTCCTGGATGTAATTATCTGGGAAATTTTGGAAATTTCCAAAATCCTACTCTGTCACATACAAACACTCATTTCTGAATTGTCAATCACCCTGACCTGTACATCTAGGGGGTGTGATGAGCTCTGCTGCATCATTTTGCATAGTTTAATGCATGAATGACAAAGACTCTCTTATGTAGGAGATACTTTCAGAAACATACGACATAGCAGAACTCCAATCCTTTTTTTCACCGTGTAGCTCAGAGCCTCCAGAATTCTCAGCACATTACATATTCTTAGGAAAGCATACAAGATTCCATAGTAACTTGTTGAGAAGTACGGTACACATTTTTAGGAGACTACAAAATTAAACAGGAGCTTAACCTTTATAGAATCCAAAAAAAAAACTCTGCACTGTGTATCACAATGGTAAAGGCTTTGCTGAATAACATTTTAATAAAGAGTATGGAGTACCATTGTGTACAGTTAGTTATTTTTGCTTACATCTATGGTTGTGTAATCTATTGTTTCATCTTGTAATGTGTCCTTGAGTGCCTTAAAAAGATGTTATTTTTTACTGTCAAAATGTACTTTGGTTTCAAGGTGTGGATGCCCACCTCTAAATGACCAGACCAAACACTTCCTTTAGCAAAAATTATGGGAGACGCTCTTTAGTATTTATGAGTTGTCACACATGTGGTATTAGGAGACATCATCAGTGCTGAGTTGACAGCAGTTGTCCTCCAAGCCAGGAAAGAATGATTGATGGACAGGCCTCCGATAATGTCACTTCTGGCTTCCCGTTTACTGACCCCATCTCTTCCTCTAGTTTCCTATATAAACTGCCATCTTGGAACAGTTGGGCGGAGCACTTATCTTGTCCTTTTTTATTTTCAAAACTTCATAATAATATATGGGGATCACTTTGGTTTCCCAAACTTCTAAGATCTCTTTTTGCCTATTCTTTTACATTGGTGTAGTTGGCAGGATTTTCTCTTGAGATAAAATAGTAGATATGACGACTGTTGTGGCTAAACTCACCACATAGGTCCAGGAACTACGAGTCCAAGTTGGGGAATAACATACCCATAGGCATGCAACTAAGCCCAATTAGCCTTGTAGTGGGAAAAGGTGCACATATTAGTGCCACTTCTGACGAGACTGGCCCAACAGGTTTATTATGAACATGATGAGCAGGCCGCCAGTGATTATGACAACTAAAATCTGAAATGCTGGCAAGGTATTGAGAGACCCTGGACCTGGCAAGACAATGGCGAAAGTTTCAAATTGAACCCAAGTGGCCAGCACGTTCCCAGAATTATGAATTATGGGGGATAATACAGTGCTATATGAAACCAGATGATCATAACTCCAAAGGAGTAGTTGAAGTTGAAAACCCCTCTCAAGTTGTCTCCATGCCATGTTCAATGCCAGGTTTAAGAAGAGATCACATTGCTACCCAATGTGACATGAGTATCACAAAACTGGCACAGGCCGACTCCACAACTGAAACAGCCCCTGTGACAGCTCAAGTTTAATTTCTGCCCGGGGAGCTCACCCCGATCCCTTCTTCTCCTTATATTTTCAATTTCGGCAAATGCCAGCATCCTTTAAAAGGCAACAATGGAATGATGAATACTTTTGGTCTGCAAAAAATGCAGTTCTATTGGCCAGGAATTAATGAGGAGATATGCCGATTTTGTAACTCCTGTCCAAAGTGTTAATTGTGTCAAATTCCTAAGAGGGACTGAGCTCCACTTATTTATGTTACCCTCATTGATGTCCCCTTCGACAGAATAGATGTTGATATTATCATCCCCTTCAAACCTGCAGTCAGAGGATATAAATACATCCCAGAACTCATGGATTGTGGTACCCCATATACTGAGAACATTCCCTTGAGACGGGCCAACTCTAAAAATATCCCCTGAGAACTTGTACACTGCTTTTTGCATGCTGGCATCCCTAAAGAAGTCCTTAAGGACAAAGGAACGCCTTTTACTTCAGAGACATTCAAGAAAGTGAGCAGAGTTACCGAACATTAAACATTTAAAAAAGGTGATGGTTTAGTAGAGTGGCTTAACCAAATGCTCAGACAAATGTTGCACAAGGTGGTCAGTGAGAAACTGGGATGAGTTATTCCACCTCATTCTACTTGCACACTAGGAAGTCCTCCAAGCCTGGCCATGTTTTTTCTCTATTAAACTACTTTACAGATGATAGATTATTGGATATCCTTAAAGAAGTTGATGCTCTTCCTTCCACCAACATTCTTGAGTGTATCATGCAGTTATGCAATAGATTCGGCAAAATCTGGCACATTTTAAAATATAGAGCAAGCACAATTAGCACCGCCCTGCAGGTATTAAAACCCAGAGATTGCATAAATAGTTTGTATTCCGACCCCCCATATGAAATTGCTAGCCCATTGGCAGAAGCCCTCTGAAATTAAGGAGCTGAAATGACTAGTCGATTATTTGGTGAAGCAGCCCAATTGTCAGCCAGCTGAGAGAGTTTATCATGTGAACTTTTTGAAACCTTGGAAAACTTGGGATCTTGATCCCTACTCCAGTCAACCTGGCTCCTTTTTGGCATACAAATCAAACCTTAATTTTAGTGATAAACTGACATCCACACAAGGGCAGAAGCTTGAAGAAGTTATACTGTCTGTCCCAGAGGTGGTAAACAAAAAGTCTGGGCAGGCTTCTCTATTTGCATATGATTTTATAACAGAGGCCATGGTGATCATCAATGAATGCACATGTCAACTCCCAGAGGCAAAGTGTGCTGAAGTGGAACTTGAGATCAGACAAATGTGAACTATTGATGTGAAAGAGGAAAGCTTTACTCCCAGGTCTAGCCCCACATTCTTTGTCCCAAATCCAGAAGGCAAATGACACTTTCACAATGACTTTCCATGGGTTAATAAATTTGCCGTTTTGATGCCTGCATGATTCTACATGTAGGCAACTCCCATGAGCGATTCTGTAACGCTCAATATTTGCATTTGACATAAAGAGAGGGTACTGGCAAATTCCTTTTACAGACTAGATAAAGTGCAATGACCCACAATTCATACAGTGCTACCTACCTGGATGAGAACATCATCTATTCCGGCTTGTGGGAAGATCATGTGCTGCACGTTCAGGAGGTGCTCCTTGCACTATGTGAAGCAGGTCTGCATAGCAATCCAAAGAAATGTTATTTTGGATTGACAGAGTCCAAGTATTTAGGCTACATGGTGGGTAGGAACACAGTCCATCCACAGTGTACCGAAGTTCATGCCATACTGTGCTGGCCTGATCCAATAACTTGCATGAGGTTCTGGCTTTTTTTGCGGGGGGGGGTCTAGTGGGGTACCACTGCCGGTTTGTGCCTCTGTTCTCGGAAAGATAAATACCCTTTACCATTTTGACAAAGAAGTGGGCTCCCAATTTGGTGGTTTGGGATGACAAAGCAGAGGCTCCTGACTTTTCCTTGCATTTCACTTTCTAGATCGAGTTCTTGGACACAGGTCATGGCGCATGCTCAGCCAAAACATCAATGGTGTTGAACACCCTGCCTTGTTCCTGAGCTGTAAACTATTGGATAGTGAGATGGCAGTGGAATGAAAATCTTTTGTAATCTAGTGGGCGAAACAATAGCTGAGATACTAAATCCTGGGACATGAGTTTGGGCTGCCCGAAAGGATGCATTTGGGCTGAGAAGTGGCCATGTCACACACGTGTGATTGGGAGGCAACCTCAGGGCTCAGTTGAGAGTAATTACCCTTGGAGCAAGAGGTTGGCACTATAAACTAATGCCTATCTTCTACTTCTCTCTGCAGAAAGATCGTTTGACAGACATGCCCCCAATGATATCACATCTGGCTTCCTGTCTACTGAACCTGCCTTTTCTTCTGAGTTTCCTATATAAACCACCATCTTGGAACAGCAGGTGACCAATGTCCGCAGAAGACTTATCTTGTCCTTTTTTATTATCAAAACATCATCGCTTTGGTGACTCACAATTTATGATCTCTTTTTGTCTTTTCTTTTACAGAGTTAAATATCAGACAATAATATTAACTATACACAAAAGAGATCTGGAGGACCCCAGACCCCTTGAAAAAACAACAGCATCCATCCCCTTCCTCAACTGTGTCAACCTGCTCTTTGCTGCTTCCCAGTAGTCTTAGCCTGTGTGAGTACTGTGTTACTTGCAGACCTGCTGACTCACCGCTTATCATTCGTTCAGTCCAGCAGTACCTTGGATTCAGCCACATTGCTGGTATCTGTGATGGTTAATCAACCAAATATGACTGTGATTATCAAGTATGGAATCTGTGCCCTTCTTCTAAGTTTTTCTGTCCTCAGTTGCTTCCCAACAGCTCATGTGTTTTACCTCGATTGAGAACTGTACAGCTTGCAAACTTGACTAAACTCCTCCTTTGTGAACAAACAAGGAGGTAATTTAAACTTGGACACTCAGCTGACATTCTTCAGCTTGCTATCTCAGCTGATTCTGAGTTACTGTTTAGATGTTGCTCTGTCGTATTGGTAAGGATAGGAACAAGTCAAACATAATTTAGTAGGGATCAGAGATTGTGTTGTTTTGTGAAGTAATACTTAAATTTTAATGTCAAATCATTAAGTGAATGTGTGATTATGACAATGAATTGGGCCTTTACAAAGCTACTGGCATTAGCAGAGTTAAACACTTGGTGAAGGTCCCAGTTTCTACATCTGTGTGACGAATATAATCTTACAGCACAACTTGATCATAGTCAATAGCCAGCTCAGATAAAAGGCAATTAAATTTAGTCATGAACATGGGCCTGATGATCTCTAAATTAGTACAACCATTGTGATGGAATCGCTTTTAACATCTGAGAAAGTCCCAGAAATTCTCAAAAATGGCCACTAGACATATTATCAGACCCCAGCTAAATATAATGGCAAACACAAGATCTTTGTGAAATTCGAAGATTTATCTTTCAAAAATACTCTTCAACAACAACAATGATGATCAGTGAAGAACAACAACCAAAAGGGTTGCCCATAACAATAAGGCAATCCAATGCAAACATCCTCACAAGACAGTAATCCAAACAATGGTCAAAAAACAGAACAGAAGGTCCAAAAATCCATTGATACCAAATAAGCACAAGCACGGCAAAAAATGCAAGTACATTCACCGAATCCCTAGAATATTTGAATGAACCTCCAGGAACTGTGGGAAACCATCATCTTCATAGGGCTAAGGGCAGTCCCTAATGGTGATAGGTTGGTGGTCCTGTTTCTTGGGGAAACACCCCCAGAACACTAGGTACACAGCAAAGGCTTACAGACAAAATCAAAATAAATTGTTTTACTTGGACTGGTACAGCGTGTTGTCGCACCCACTACACAACAAAACAGCTCGAGATCCCAGTTGGCACATCTAAGACAGACATGTGGTCCAGTCCCATCCTCCAGAAATGACCATTTATCTGCTGCAGCCAGGTATTATGTAGGTGTCTCCTAGGCCTGGTCCAGCTGCTCGGGTCCTCCACAATGAGGATCCTGCCAGCCAGATCACCTTTGGGAAATTGTGCTACATGTCCGTAGTGCTCTAAGTGACACTCCCTCACAATGCAGGTAATGTGTCTCATTTGGGACTCTGTGAGAAACGGCTCAACCGACAATTAATTAAGTCAAACCAGCGGTACTCAAGGATTCTCTGAAGTGACACACATGAAGGAGTCCAGTCTTCATCTCAGATCACAGGATAGCATCCATGTCTCAGAGCCATATAGAAAGACAGGAAGCATCAGGGTTCTAAAGACTTGAACCTTCATCCTTTTGCACAGATATCAGGAGCACCACACACTCAAATAAACAAACACATAAATAGGTAGATAAGTAAGTAAATAAATAAATTGGTCACTTTGGTCTGATCAAACACCGGGATGACTATCTATTTTCTCTCTCTTCTTGAAGAATGGAGTCACAATTACAATTTTCCAGTCCTCAGGTACTTCTCCTTTCTAAACTGACTGCATAATAATGATATGCACAATAAAGGTTTATAGATGACATTTTATTTTCTAAACAATTGGTAAAATCTCACCAAGTCCAGGGGTTTTATTTGTCTTCAACTTACTGAGGGCTTGAAGCACATGTGACTAATCTATTTCAAAAATTATGAACTTAGAGTGTGTTTTTACTTCTGTATGAGACATTTCATTTTATTTCTCAATTTTATAACTACTCGGATGAAATATTTATTCAGTTTATTTGCTATTTCTGCCTGACTTTCAATTATTTCTCCTTTTGTGTCCCTTGTGTTTCTTAACTACCACTGCACAATATTGACTGCATGAGGTCATTGGTGTCTTCAAACTGGGAATCTTCCATCGACCATTTCTTTCCACTTGGTTTTGTCTGTGGCTTTTTTGATATCGCTTTTCACATCTTGGCTGCTCATCACCTCTTCTGCATCATCCATCCAACACCTTCTTCTTTTACCTTTCCCTTTCTTTTTCCAGTTCTCTTCTACGATTTTGCAGTTTTTCTGATCCCCTAGCAATATGACCGAAGAATTTCTCTTTTCACCTCAATATTGACTCCAAACAATTCTTTGCACCACCTCCTCGTTTGTACTTTTCTTTATCCAGCTAATTTTCATTATCCTTCTCTAGGTCCATCATTTAAAAGCCCTTATTTTCTTCCTAAGTGCCAACGTGAGAGCAAAGGTTTCTGTGCCATACTGTAGAATGGACCACACTTGTGTATGTAGCTGTTTCTTCTTTGCGTTCTTCATCAGTCCCCGATGTCTCAAGAAACTTTGCTTAGTTTTGGCTGTTCCTGCTCTGACATCCACATCATTCTTTAGGTTTTCATTAATCCAATTTCCAAGATATTGAAAGTTAGTTACTCGTTCAATTCTGTGATTGTCAAGTGTCAGCCTTATTCCTTTGTGCAATTTGGTTGTAACTACTTTCATTTTTTGCATATTCATTTGAGTGGAGAATTTCTTTTCTTAAATTCTCCTTTATTGTCTTTTTACTGGAGCAGGACTTGAAACAGTGCTTGATATTTTTTGTTGGCTTTACCTGCATTTTATTTTTTTTTTAGTTTTTCTTTTGACCTCTTGTACTATTTGGTATTTAAGAATTATTTGGCTAATTTTTAATTGTCTTGCACAGTGATTGTTTCAGTTTTAACTTTTTAATAGTGTCTTTATTTATCCACTTTGGCTGTTTTCTTTCTTTTTTTTCCTTTATTGTTTTTTGGATTATTCTTAATTAGAGTCTGGATCAGAAGGTGTCTGAAGTAAGAGCACCTATCATTTACAGTTGCTGAGTTTTCGATTTCCTGTTCTGTGTTTTTTAGCTACTTCCTCGTTCTCATGAAGTCTGCTTTCCTCAAATTATAAGCCTTTGTTTAGGTATTAATTTGTGTGTTTTTAAAGATAATCTCTCATTTTACCACTCTGTGATCACGGTTGCTTAAAGTATCAATAACTTCTGTTTTCATTTATATGTGTTCATTGTTCAAAAAGATGAGATCTCGGCAGGCGTCACCACGTGTTGGGCTTGAGACAAACTGGGTGACACTGCACCATTTCAGTTTCCTCTTTTGTATTCCCGATTGGGTTTTCCCAATCAATGCCTGAAAAATTAAAATCACCCATGATAAATATGTCCTCCTTTTTGTCCGTGTTTTATTTAATGAAATAATGACACATCAACTAGATTACTCGGGCTGCATTTTTTCACTTAAGAAATATTGCAAAGGTTAGAGTTGTTATAACATCACAAGATGCTGATAAATTCATTCACACTTTTGTTTTTAGTCACTAAATTACTGTAATGCTCTCCTCAAAGGACTACCTAAGAAAGAGACTGACCGGCTACATCCATCCATCCATTATCCAAATCGCTATATCCTAACTACAGGGTCACGGGGATATGCTGGAGCCAATCCTAGGCAGCACAGGGAGCAAGGTAGGAAACAAACCCCGGGCAGGGTGCCAGCCCACCACATGGCGCACACATACATACACACGCACACACACACACCAAGCACACACTAGGGACATTTTAGAATCGTGACTGGCTACAGTGAGTTGAAAGTGGAGCATTGAGAGTCTTAACCAGCAAAAGAATATCTGAGTACATCACACCAGTCTTAGCGTCGTTACATTGGTCACCTGTTACTTTAAGAACAGAATCTAAAATACTGCTGATGGTATATAAAGCTCATGAATAATCTTACAAGCTCCCTCGTGTATTTTGCAGTGCCTGTCGCCTTACATTCCCAGTCATGACCTCAGATCGTCTACCTCTGGTTTCTTATTGTACTGAGAGCTCATCATAAAAGAACTGATGAGGTGGCCTTTTGTTGCAATGCACCAAAATTTGGAATACTTTACTGTTAGAGAAATGGCAGGCTAATGCCATTGATCAATTTTAAGAAAACATTCAACAGCCCGCTTTTTCAATTTGACCTTTTCTTAATTTCATTTCTGTTCTACATGTAATAGATTAGCATTGCAATTTCATACACTTCATGGATGTGCTATCATTATTCATCCCTACTTTTCTCTGTGGTGCCGTTTTACGTCACCATCAACACCTGATCAAATTCCTGAGCAGCTGCTTGTGATGATAGAATGAAAGTCGAGACTTGAACTGTCCATGAGACCCACTGCATCAAACTGACTAATATGGAGATTAATAATAATAAGACTGACTTTAGCACCTTCACGTTAGATAGAATGCCCAGTGGATGCTGGGTGGTGTCTTGCCCCCCTTGGACCCCAGCAGATTTTGTTTTGTTTTTTCCCCAGCATCTCATATTGGACTTTGTTTTTGTTTTCTGTCCTCCCAGGCCATCTGAAACATAAATTGGACTTATCTTAAATGACTTAAAAAATTATCTTCCAATTATGATTCTACGACTGTGTTGTAAGTGCAAATTGATTCTTTTTTTACGTTGTCAAGCTTAGGTCACAAAGTTGTACCTGAGACTAGAAAAGTGAACAGGTTTCCAAGAAGTAAGATCTTTATTTGTGAATGTGCAGGTACAAACACAAGACCTGATCCAGAAGGGGTTTGTCAACAGCAGAAAAGGACAAACATGGCGGTCCGGCTCAACAGGAGAGTTCAATGGCTTGGAGGCAGCAACCGGAGCAGACGCAATCTGAGGGAGAGAGGATGTGAGAAGGAGCCTTTAGATTGGGTGGGACTCGAGCTTTTAAATGTTGTAAACCTCGCCTGAGAGGAATGTTGAGTGGTAAGTCTGCAGCTGATCCTGCCAAGGAGACAAGTAAGAGTGTGTTTGTTTCTCATTGAAATGTTCTTTAAGACGGCAGCTGTGTTTCTTTAACATACTTTTACTGTTAAGCACAGCGGCGACACTCGTCACAATATATTATTTACAGTATATATAACTATTCATTTCTAACTCGTTTTCTTTTACTCTTCTAACTTTTCTTTTATATTGTGTAAAGCACTCTCAGCTACATTCCTTGTATGAAAGTCTGCTACAGAAATAAAAATGTTATAGTTGTACACCAAATGTCTTATTAATTGAAAAGCATAGCAATTAGAACTACTGCACTTAGAGAGATTACCTGCCACTGCCACAAAAAACACATGTTTTATGTTTGATAATTTATAAAAAGAAAGACGTTCAGTAAATCAGATGAGCACAGGGTGGTCCAGCACACTCCATGCAGGAGTCAGAGGGGCTCTGAGCAGCACAGGACAGGATGGAGTGTCAGACCACCACTGGGCACAACCTCAGCTCATCTGAACCTGCTGATTTAATGTGCTGCTCGCTGTGATGAGGAAAGAAAGTCAAAGTGACTGAGAACAAAAAAACAAAAACAGCAGACAGAGGAGAAGAAGAAAAGAGCAGAGAGCCAGCAGCTGACCACTGTGGAGCTGTGAGGAGAGACCACCGCAGCCCTGAGCGGCTCGTGACAAACAAATATAATGAAGACATCTGAGATTTGATGAACTCATTAGTGAGTAAGAACTGAAATGAACAAACAAACATCCTGAGAGAATTTGTGAAACAAACACAGCAGAGAGTTGCCTCATGTGAATTACGTCAGCAGAGAGAATATGGCAGTCGCAGGGCCTCAGTGTATAAACATCTCAGTGTGCAGGCAGGACGGCTCAGTCAGGCACAGACATGGAGTGGAATGGACTGAAAATTGGTCTTTGCTTTCCTTACATTAATGCATCTTGTTATAAATGGATTTATGACACTGAAGTATATGTACTGTTTTATATTTTTGCATGTCTGTTACTTTTATTAACAGTCTTTGGAAATCTTCTTGTCATCATTTCTATTTCTCATTTTGTTCAGCTGCACACGCCGACTAATCTTCTGATCCTTTCACTCGCAGTCGCTGATTTCTTATCAGGTTTCTTTGTGGTTCCCTTTACTTTGATTGTTACTGTAGAAAGTTGCTGGTACTTTGGTGTTATTTATTGTTATTTGTATTCTTCACTTGCAAATTATTTTTCTTTTGTTGTTGTATATAATGTGGTTTTAATATCCGTTGATCGCTACATTGCTGTCTGCCATCCTTTCTTTTACAGCTCAAAAATAACTTTAACTGTTGCAGGAATCAGCATTGCTGCAGTGTGGCTGTTTGCACTTTTACTAACAGGGATATTTTTAACTTTTAGTTATTTTGAAGTGAACAAGTGTGTACAACAGTGTGTTTTAGTCAATATTCCTGAAATGGACATTTTTGTGTTATTCTTTATTTTTATTATCCCTTATTCACTGATGATTGGTTTTTATATCAGAATATTTGTAGTTGCGAGAAGCCATTCAAAAGCCATCAACTGTTTAATAGAAAAGAGGCAAACTGTGGAGTTGAGTGACAGTAAAATATCAAAACCGTCTGAAAGAAAAGCCGCAAAAACATTAGGAGTAGTCGTGGGGACTTTTATACTCTGCTGGCTGCCTTTTTATATCTTCAGTCTGAGTGCTGATTTTAGTAATTATATCATGTTTATCGTGCGCAACGTGTTTATATTGCCAGGTGAAGTGAACTTTGGAGTTAATCCAATTCTTTATGCTTTTTTTTATTCCTGGTTCCGAAAGGCATTTAAAATAATCCTGACGTTTAAAATATTTAGTCCAGCTTCTTCACTCGTCAATTTACTGTAAATGGTAAAACCTAAAATAAACAACATAAAAGTAATTTATTGTATTTAGTTATTTTGAAGTTTTAGTGCGTTCTGCCTTTCCTCATTTTTCAAATTAGCAGTGCAATTCCTGATCACATTTATTAACAATAACATGTATTTATACTTGTTGTATTACTGCAAATGTCAAAATTGTATTCAGGTAAAGTGTAAGTATCGTATTTCACCAGAATAATTTTTATAAAACCTCTCATTATTACAATTATAAATAAGGAGCACTGTAAATGTCGGAGACTCCTGGCAATTCATTTCAATTCTTCAGGGTTTCTTGGTGATGTTATTTCTTTTTATGTAGTAAAATGATTATTGTATTTTGCATTACTTTGGGACAGAATTCATTATCTGTTTATAAATTGTTAAATAATGTCTTGAATTTTATCCAAAATCTACAAATGGAAAGATCTTTTAATATTTGCAGTTACTGTTTGTGCACAGCAGAGCTCAGGCAACGGCCAAAATTCTGTTCAGCTTTGGTCAGGCAGGTGGGGATTTAAGAATCAAATCCTACAAAATACTCGTTCATTTATTATTTTACTTTTGTTTCAAGTTAATGTTTCCTATTCCTGCACTTTAATCTGCACTCCTCCTCAATAAGGCAGCAGATGACAGACGAGTGCAGACGGAGCAGTCGGCCTTCACTCCTCACACTGCTGGCTCACTAAATGACACTGAGGTGACTGTGAGGAACTGAAATGGACGACTGAGAAGGTCAAATGAGGTTTGATGTCCACAATTCAACGTAGGATTTGCTGCTTTAGACTGACATTTGTTAATATTTGTGAAGTCTCATTAGCCGCAGCTGCTCACCTCATAGAGAACACAATTAATACTTCAGAGAACAGCATTGTGCTCAATTCTAGAAAAACAGAGAAACTTAAACCTTTACTAAAGGAATTACATTTGGTTCTTAAGAACTCTCTGCCTGTCGTACCTCTTTAAAATATTGTTTTAATTGTTGAAATGATTTTCCTAATTTTGAAAAGCACACTTGTATGATTTTAATTCATCTTTAAATCCTCAGTGCTGTCCCATCTAGTAGCATTGCTGCAGTAAAGTATTTTTGTACAAATTTAGCACACAATATACAGAGAGACATTTTTTGCTCAGTTTCTTTCACGCAGTTCAAGTTTGTTTCTTTAGCAGTTGTTTTTTTCCTAAGAAAATCAGACTTTTCAGGCATGCAAGATTCACTTTTATTACATTCTCATATTGTGCTAATAAAACAAAATGTTTTGTAATGTAAATGTAAACTGAGTTTATTTCTTTATTTTGTAATCTGAGGTATGAGTACACCAGTAAATATGACCGATAAATTGTGTTTTAAGGTATTATGGTCTGCACTGTATAAGACGATTCCTGACGGACTCTCAGCTCCTTTATTTCTGCTCTGCTCAGCTGATGCTTTACTTGTTCCACTTTAAGAGTTGCCTCCTCATTTCAGACCCCCTTGTGTGTTTATACAGGAGGTATTATAATGTGGTGGTCCGCACTTCTGCCCTTTTGATTTAGTGTTCTTGTTCTAGTCCTTCACCCGGTCACTGCTGGTATTGAATCTCCATGTTCTCTCTTTGCATGTGTGGCTTTGACTCTGCAGGACAGCACAAGACTTTTATTATCCCAGAGGGAAATTTGATGGTAGCAGAAATGTGTGACACATAGGACATTGTTAAATAGGGACAAGAAAATAATAAAAGAGACCACACACGACAGCCATTTTAGTATCAGCACACACACCATAAGACTTCTACAAATCAGAATAACGATTCTTGAACAATAATAATGAAGAGCACACAATAATAATTCAGCACCGCAGGACTCCTGCAGTTATTAGAATTCAGAAGGCTGACAGCGTTGAGATAAAAGAACCAAAATGAAGGCTGTTTTTGAGAGTGAAGCAGTGAATGTGGTTGAGTGATTTCGGTCCCATTCCTTCCACGGTTTCAACACATTTATATAATAAATGTCTTTGTGAGTTGATGATTGGGTTGTTTAACCAAATAGTCAACCTGCCCCTTCCTTTCCTTAATTTCGTAGAGCCCTTGCCAATGTGCCAAAAACCGTAACATGATCTCCGGGAGAAAACTCACAGAGCACCTTACCCTGACTGATTATGCATATTAGCTTTTAGTAATAGTCTCATTTTACCAAATTTATTGTATATTTGTGTGATATATTTGACGATATTTGTGGTAGGTAATGCCACATTTTCCAATCTTTCTTTTAACATATCCAATAATCTTTGGGGTTGTTCCGCACATAACAATTCAAAATGTGAAAAACCCATTGAGGCTTGTTGAACTTCCCAGTATGTAAACAGCAATTGATCCCAGTTAGGTCCCTCTTTGTCAGGTCAGTCCTCTCAGAAAAACAAGGTACAAACCCGACTTGCAAAGATTTTGCTTGAGTGTCTGATTAAACTGCTGGAGGACGGTACACTGAAGTCTTAAGGTGCTTGATTTGGAGTAATATGGCAACCTCCTTAAATGCCTATGAGCTAAACAGTCTCCCTTGGGTGGTTAGGACCTAATTGAGGATATCGACCCATTCAAAGACCCCTACCAGTTGCCATGCCATGTTTATAGAATTGACTTGTCTCAAGGAGGTGGCCTCTGGATACTGTGTGGCATAATCCACAAAGACCAGAATGCATTTATGTCCTTGGGCTGAGGGTTCGAGAGGACCTACTCTGTCCACCCTGATACACTCAGAAGGTACAGTATATCTATCAGAGGAATGGGACAAGAGGAGCATTAGTCATTCCAGACACGAAACACAAAAAGTAACAGATCTCCTCCTTAACTCTCAACCAGTAAAAACTGAAGTTTTATCATTTTGAGTGTTTTGTCAGTGCCGAGGTTGCCACCCAGGAGGTTGGTGTGTGTTAAGTCAGAAAGCTGCTTCCAGTAAGGTTTTGGTACCAGCAAGAATGACCTCACCTCACCCTCATGTTCTGACAAACGGCAAAATAATTTATATTCAAGTGAAAAGTGGGGTCTTGGTGGAATGGAGTGGGAGGTACACTGTCCTAGAACTACTGCATAATGTTCTCTTTTAAAAGAGGCCAATGTTACAAGAGTGGATCAAGTATGACCTCCCTGGAGTTCTTGCCAACGTCGGTTTGTTTGTGACCTTGATTGACACATCTGAACAAGTCGGTTTGACGTCACTCGTGTCGTGCTCATGCGATCCCGTTCTCCAGCCAGCACTCTACGCAGCATGGAGACAACTTGAGATGTTGGTTAATCTTCTATTGTTAGACCCATCGAATCACCAGGTGTGTTTGCTTTTACCTTTACTTCTGCTTTTAGTTTGAGACCAGTCTCACCTAGGGCTGTAACAGTACAAAAAGGTCACAGTTTGTTTCACAGTACAGTATGGCTTGGACGTCACAGTTTTGAGTGAATTTGGTACACTGAGATTTAAGTAAGAAAAAAATTCAACAGCATAAAGCTAGGTTTCATTTCATTTATTATGAACAGACAGCAGTAAACGTTCACCATCCACCAACCCCTGAGGTAGTCTAGTTGATAGTCTACAGCTTGTAGTGTATTAAGCAGTAAACACGTAACACACAATTTTACATATATTTTTACCAGCTATCCCCCACAGCTCCACCTACATAGTAGTGAAACAGGACAAACTTTAAAAATCAATAAAAAAAAAAATTTAAATGTTATTCTGGCCAAGCGGAAGGTAGGTACGCTCCAACTTCAAAACGCTGACATTGTATGTGATCGTGTTCAGCTCGTAATACTTTACACATGTAGCTGTGATCTCTCACTCAAAAACGTCAAGCCTTACTCCTTAACAATCTGAAAATGATAATGTCTGCTGAACAAAAAGGTATCGCTAGCTAAGTGGAGGCAAGGTACACTCCAACTCATGGCCAGAGGTAGAGTGACTCGAATGGAGGCTGGCGTGTGAGTGAGGAGGGCCCTGCCTGCTTCCCCCTCTCCTCGGCCCACAGACATTCTCTCGATGTCGCAAATAAACTATGATACTTAGCGCAATGAGAAGAGTAGCAAAATCAACTGGAATGTTCAAGCAAATTATAGAAAAAACCCCGATATAAATCTGCTCAGCAGATCTCTCGTGAAAAGTGGACAGACATGTCAAATTCGTAGCTCTGTCTGTAGTAGGATCTAGAGGGTGCTTAAAAACAGTGGGGATCAGTAGTTGGAATCCTGTTTATTTGCCTAACTCCAGTAACTAGGACATCTCGTTGATGCTTTCAATTATGTGTTAGAATGTCTGATATGTTTCGCACACGTACCCTACAACTGGAAAAGAACGGCAATGCACTGTCCTCATCCAACCTACTGCTAACTCTCCACTGCTATCGTAACTCACTGGGAACTCAAAACGTTACAACACGGCTGATTTAAATGAAACAAGCTGGTCTTCCTGCTCATCTCTGGCTTTACACTCACCATTTTGTGAATAATTTTGTGGTTAAACTTGCTAAAGGTTTACAATTTAAGGTTTCTGTATGGAACTCACGCTTGTATATTTGTATCTGTATTACGTTAATCAATCTTTGCACATTCACTGCATATTCTCTGCCCCAGTATAACTGGATAGATGGGGTTGTACAACTCTCAGAGAGTGAGTTTTTGCCAAAAAGGTGAAAGATGTGCCCAAGTTCTCTGCACATGTAGTGGTGAAGAGGAGTTGGTAACTCTGTTTTATCCCCAGATTCATGTCGAGATGTGTAGTCTTTGATTTGGTGACACATCCAGTCCAGGGGTTTAGGTCAACCAGCTGCTTATCCCACACTCTCACTTTTCTGAGCCGCCTGGTGCCACTCAAAGGTTTCTACAAGGGTCTCAATTTCTTCAAGGCCTATGTATGGATTTGGGGTGGGTGTTTACCATGAAATGGCACATGAAAATCTCTATTATTTTCTTGTAGTCATTGATCTCTGGTGCCAAGCAACAGTCTATTTTTCCCCACACTTGTCTCTTGGAATCAAAACACAACTCCCTACAGTGCCTCACCTGCTGGTCTGCAGTCACTTTTCACCAGGCCAAGACCTGTTGTTGAGAATGTCATAGTCAAGGTGAGGTTGGGTCACTGTCTGCTCGAAAACCAAGATATAAGTCTCGATATTGTTTCTTGGATGAATCAGCAACAGTACCTGGGATGTTCGGAAGGCTCTCCCTTGCTGCAGGGCAGTCCTGGTTCGATTCTGTGCGTCCACCTTTGCAAGCTGTGTCTCTTATTCCCTGACCTGTAGCCATAGTGCTTGTAACTCCATTCTGAGGGCAGCCACAATGGTCATTAGGTTCACCTGTTCAGTCATCTCTCCAGGCGTGCATAATCCTTACAACTATGTCACTGTAATAAAAAAAGCAAATGAAGACACTGCATATATGACAATGGTGATCCTATCAACCTGCACATTGATTCTGTAATTATCTGCCTCAAATTATGAGGAGTACCTGCCTTTACATGTAAAACAGAGCTAGAAATTAACAGGTATCAATTTGGCTGGCACCATTACCCAAGGTGACTTTTCCAATTGGAGCACAGACATGTGACTTGGTCAGGGTCACACAGTGTCTGTTGCAGGAATTGAACCCATGATCTCAGAATTTGAAGTCCAAAGATTTAACCAATACACCATGTTGATCTTGAAGGAACTACAAATAGAAATTATTTGTGATGTTGTGTCAGCTATTTCCAGCCGCTTCTTAAACATTGAGCACCGGGCCTCTCCAAAGGCTTCAGTAATTAAAGTGGACAAATCAACAAGCTGTAGAAGGAGAAAGGGTGTCCTAGTTTGGAAAGAGGATGGTTTCTTACCTGGACAGAAAGCCAGGGTCAAATAACAGATGGCGTGACACATAGAATGGAAAAATAACTTTGTGTTCATCCGGCATGATATAATGTATGGACGAGAAGAAGCCGAGAGTCAGGACCTGTTCAATCATCCATACGCCAGGTGGCAATGATCATCATATGGCAACCCAGTCAGGACATTTGCATGCGTGCTTTGGAATTGGAATCTGGAAGTGCAGCCCTGTCTGGGTCCCTGAGTGGGTGTTGAAAGAGGGCTTCTTGGAAGACATAGAGTGGCACAACAAGCATTTCCAGGTCTGACTTTAAAGGGAGCCCACAGCCTCACGTCAATGAGTTAGCAGACAACACTCAGTGGAGGACCGAAGGAGGAAGATTTGAAAGATGTATTGTTTTGTACTGCTTTGTGGCTGATTACTGCAGTGAGGACTGTGAAGAGGGGCCTCAAGAGAACAGGAAGCCTTTATTGTATCCCAACAGCATGTGGTGCTTCACTGTGTCTGTGGGGCTCTCTGGTGACCCCTTGTGGTCACAAAGCACTAAAGAAAATGAGAGGAGTTGGCATGGACAGTCCATACAACATAGTGTGCTGGGGCTGCAGGTATAAGAAACAAAAACATATAACCCTGAGCCACCATGGAGAGCAAACAAAACCAAAGTTAGGAGAGGAAAGCTTCTAAAGTCTGCCATCTGCACAATTTACCGGCAAGCTCTTCATTTTTTTAAACGTGTCAATGAGAAGAGTTCAAGTTAACTGAAGACCAAGCTAACATTTGTGTCAAAGCAGAACAAGTACTAGCAAACGCTGATGATGTGGAGAAGTCAATTTTATACAAAGTTAAAGGACATGAAGAGGATGACAGTTTGTTGTGCAACTCATCCAGCGTTCAGAAGAGTTAATAAAAATGACGAGCTGAAAACCATTCTTATTGAGTGAGCTGTGTGCACATTTCATAGTCGATGGTTTGACTACCCGGCATCAGTGAAAGACACTTGGTGACTGTTTGTAGCTCTTCAGGGTGATTCACGTCCACAAACACTGTAAGCTGTGCATCACCACTGCACTGTGTGTTTGGCTTTAACAAGGAGAGGCTGAGTTCAAGAGAACAGGTGACTGACATTTGTGATCGCTAGTGGGGCAGGAAGGCAGCTGAAGGACGATTGTGTGATTTCCCTTTTCACATAAATGTGGGATGTGTTATTGTAGCTTTTTTACTGTACTTCTTTAACTGTTGAAGACAAAGCGTGTATAGTGTTTTTCACTGATTGACAGCTCTTCATGTAATCTTAAAGAAAATTATTGTATAAGTGATGTAGCATGTGCTATCCCTTTAGCACTATAAAGAAGTTATTAGATTGTGTCTGATGTCCTACAAATAACAATAATCATCAGCGTTAACTTATGTAGCTGGTTGTATTTGGTGACATGTCTTCAGAAAACCATAAAGTGATTGGAAATGGTGAAAAATGAGTCTGGTTTGGTAATGATGACGACAGGATAAAGATAAGAATTATTAATTAAGGAGGTAAGTTTAGCACAGTACAGAGAAATGAGCCTGAAAGTAAGGAGAGCCTTCACTTCTACGGCAAATGTGAACAAAATGGAAACAGTGCCATAGATAGATAGATAGATAGATAGATAGATAGATAGATAGTGTCACAAAACGAGTCAAAGACAGAAAAAGGTTTGGGGCAGCCACCCATGTAATTTGGTATCCTGGCTGCAACTTCGTTTTCTTTCAATACCAGCACTGAAGTGCTTACAACAGAGTCCAAAACAAGACTGACACAGAAGGGAAAAGGGAAGGCTTTTAAAGGGGAGACAGGAAGTGAGGTCATAAGGGTCGGGCACGTGTTCATTGTTCATTGGTTTAGTCCCGGATGTGACATCAGGGGCCGGAGCTGGCAAGGTCTGTCTCCATTGGCTCGGTCCCAGAAGTGACGTCCAGAGAGACAGGTGGAACCTCCCGGGTTAGGTCTACAGGGAAGTGAGAAAGAGAGTTAGTGCGCTCTGCCACATCCCGGCATGGCTCAGAGCTGCCTTCACTCGAGCCCTTTAGCTGCCTCCCATGCTCGCGTGTGTGACAAGGCCCCCTCAGCCCAGACCCGTCGGGTCGGGCGACCTTAACCGAGAGGTCGTAAACCCGAGAGAGCATCGGCGTTGGCATGGAGAGCACCCGGCGATGAGCGGCGAAAACTTGTACGGCTGCAGGTCAAGAAACCACCGGGTGACCCGCGGATTCGACTCCTTGTGCAGGGCCATCCACTGTAGAGGTGCATGGTCCGTGACAAGGGTGAACTCACGCCCAACAGGTAGTACCTCAGCTGAGTGATCGCCCATTTAATCGCCAGAGCCTCCCTCTCCACCGCCGCATACCTGGTCTCCCGGTCCAACAGTTTCCGGCTCAGGAACATGACGGGTGTTGACACCATCGACACTTTGGCTCAGCACGGCTCCCAGGCCTGTGTCCGGCGTCCGTCTGGAGGATGAAAGGCAAAGAAAAGTTAGGTGCCATCAAAATAGGTGCGGGCGTAAGGGCCTTCTTCAAGTCACCAAATGCAGCGTCTGTTTTGCAGTCCATACCACAATGTTCGGGCCCTCTTCTTTGTTAAATCAGTCAAGGGCTTTCTCCAAAACCGGGTACAAACCGGCGGTAGTACCCGCTAACCGAAAGGCTTGGACCTGCCGCTTGGTTCATGGACGGGCCATTTCAGAATGGCATCAATTTTGGAGCACTGTGGCCTTACGGTACCCGACCCACCAGGTAGCCTAAATATTTGGCCTCGCTTAATCCAAAGAAACATTTCTTGGGATTAATCCAGAGCCCGGCCTCACCAAGTGTCCGTAATACCGCTTGGACATGCTGTAGGTGTTCCTTCCATGTGCTGGAATAGATGACCACGTCATCTAGGTAGGCAGCACTGTATGAGTTATGAGGCCGAAGCACTTTGTCCACCAGGCGCTGAAAGGTTGCTGGAGCCCGTGTAACCCAAATGGAAGGACACGATACTGCCAGTGTCCGCTAGGGGTACTAAGCGCGTTTTTCCTTCGGAGTCCGTTAAAGGAACCTGCCAGTACCCTTTGTCATGTCAAGTGTGGTCAGGTATTGAGCCTGTCCAAGCCTCTCGAGGAGGTCGCCCACGCGTGGCATTGGATAGGCATCAAATTGGGAGACTTGGTTAAGCCGGCGGAAGTCATTGCAGAACCTCCAACTCCGTCAGGCTTACCGACGAGCACAATGGGGCTGGACCAGGGACTATAACTCTCCTCAATTACACCTAGTTCCAGCATGCGCTTGATCTCAGTTCCACTTCAGCCTTTTTGCCTCGGGAAGGCGGTGCAGGCGTTCTCGGACAACAACCCGGGCTCTGTCACAATGTTGTGCTCAATCAGAGAGGTCCTTCCGGGTGTTCACTGACTACCTCTCGAGCGGTCCGGATAACTGTTTCCAGCTCCTGCCGTTGCCTGGGTCTCAAGTCTGCGCCAAAGTTAAGGTCGTGTGTGTGAGCAAGAGTGGCGGGGCTGGCGGAGGAGGGATCAGGGTCCCTGTCCTTCCACGGTTTCAGCAGGTTCACATGATATACCGCTCCTTTGGCCGGCGATTGGGTTGACTCACCAAATAGTCGACCAGTCCCTTCCTCTCCTTAACCGTAGGGGCCCTGCCAGTGGGCAAGCAACTTAGAGTGGGAGGTAGGCACTAGGACCATGACCCGATCTCCGGGTGGAACTCCCGAAGAGGCGTGCAGCGGTTGTAGTAGCGAACCTGTGCTGCTTGAGCCTCCTCCATGTGACTTTTAAGGACAGGCGAATCTTTCCAAATCTATCGCGAAACTGCGATATACTCCAGTATGTTAGTGGTGGGAAGAGCCTCTTCTTCCCAGCCTTCTTTCAAAATATCCAATATGCCCGAGGTTGTCGCCCATACAGTAGTTCAAAGGGGAGAACCCGTGGAGGCTTGTGGGACTTCCGATAGGCAAAAGGACGAGGGGAGGAGCTGATCCCAGTTCCTTCCATCCTCGCTGACCACCTTACGTAGCATTTGCTTGAGAGTTTGATTAAACCTCTCTACTAATCCGTCGGTTTGAGGATGATACACGAGGTTTTAAATGCTTTATTTTCAGTAATCTGGCAGTCTCCTTGAACGTCTCCGAGGTGAAGGGGGTCCCCTGGTCTGTCAAGACTTCTTTGGGGATCCCCACGCGCGCGAATACCCTTAGTAATTCCGTGCGATGGCTTTAGAGGTAGCTGAGCGCAACGGAACAGCTTCGGGGTATCGTGTAGCATAATCCACGAGGACTAAAATGTACTTGTGTCCTCGGGCTGAGGGCTCTAGAGGTCCCACCAGGTCGACCCCGATTCTGTGGAAGGGAACGTCAATCAAGGGAATAGGAACAAGAGGAGCACGGTCCCTCCTAGGAATCTGTCGCAGTTGACACTCCGGGCAGGAAGCGCCAAAGCGGCGAACCTCCTCATTAATTCCTGGCCAGTAAAACCGGGCTTGATCCGCTCCAGAGTTTTTCGGTGCCCAGGTGGCCACCTAGGAGGTGGGCGTGTGCTAGCTCGCAGACCTGCCGCCGGAAGGTGCGCGGCACTAGCAGCAGCCTCGTCTCCTGCCCGTCATGCATTGCTACACGGTAAAGGAGGTCATTATCTAACACAAAGTAGGGGCCCTGTGGCATCGACTGACTAGTGCGCTGGCCATTGACAAGGACCACTGCATTTTTTACAAACTTCAGGGAGTCGTCATTCCATTGCTCCCTTTTGAAAGAAGCCGGCGTCTTTTTAAATTGAAACCGCAACACGGAGAGAGGGTCAGCGCCGACCTCAATGGGCGTGGTTTCCTCCCGCTCCGCCGGCGTTGGTGGATGGCGTGTCAGCCTGCGGCGGCCGGGAGTTGCCACGTCAGCCAGGGCGGCTGCTTCACCTCTCTCTGCCGGCTGATTACACGGCGGAGGCAGCTTGAGACGGTTCATCTCCGTCCATAACGAGGCCCAACTTAACCCGGGAGTGGTATGTGTCTCACCGCTTTTAATGTCAGACCAGTCCCGCCCTAGTATCACCGGTGCGGAGGATCAGGAAGGATTGCCACGGTTACTTTCTGGACTGATCCTCCGTAGCTAATGACACAGCGGCGGTGCTGTACCAGCGGGTTTCCCGTGGACACAGGTTATACTGGTCTTGAATTTTAGCCATTGTCGCGGTAGCACAAAGCGGCGGGCAACAATGGAAATGTTGCTGCGGAATCGAGCAGAGCGGAAGTTTTAAACCGTTAACGATCACCACGTCTGTATGCGGGACCGTCAGCGGGTTTGTCAGAGCACACCAAGCCCTCCTCCCCTCCACCTGCATTCCTCCTCGCCTCCAAGCGGTTTTGCGTGCCAGCGCCATGGACGCCATGCAAGCTCCGGGTTATACAGGGAGGGGCTAGGTCTTGGGACATACCCGGCTGAGTTTGGCAGAAGGGCGGTTCCGCTCTCCCAGAGTGTGAGGCCGCCCTCTGTGTTTCCAGAAGCTCTATGAGCTCAGACATGTTCTTAAACTGCACGCCCCAGACCGGCTGGGTGAAGCCCTGGGGAAGTGCTTTCAGGAGCAGATAGCACGCTACCTGCTCAATGACCTGGTGGGGCTTGTTTTCCAAGGGCCGTAGCCACTGCCATACTTTTGCCCATAAGGACCAGGCTTGTTTACTGGTCGGCCTCTCAGGGTCCAACCTCCACTTCGTTATTTTACTCACCTGCCAGTCTGGGGCACCCCAAGGTGGTAAAAGGGGCTGTGGTTTCACTGGGGGGCAGGCACTCTCCCCCAAGAGAGCATACTGAGTCCCTCTTGTCTCCCCCCTCCAGGGCAGCCCAATTCGGTGAGCCCCACCCGCACACTCCCTGGCCTCTCTAGACGGCCTAGTTCTGCGTGCTGGGAGCGGAGCCCGCACCGGGTCTCGCCGAACCACGGGCACCCTCCCGCCTGAATACTCGGCCCGATGCGCTCCCACCTGGGTGTTTTGCAGGTCCTGTCCCCTTCTCTTCTGGGACTTCTCCATCCTGCCGACTACGCCACTGTCACAAAACGAGTCAAAGACAGAAAAAGGTTTGGGGCAGCCACCCATGTAATTTGGTATCCTGGCTGCAACTTCGTTTTCTTTCAATACCAGCACTGAAGTGCTTACAACAGAGTCCAAAACAAGACTGACACAGAAGGGAAAAGGGAAGGCTTTTAAAGGGGGAGACAGGAAGTGAGGTCATAAGGGTCGGGCACGTGTTCATTGTTCATTGGTTTAGTCCCGGATGTGACATCAGGGGCGGAGCTGGCAAGGTCTGTCTCCATTGGCTCGGTCCCAGAAGTGACGTCCAGAGAGACAGGTGGAACCTCCCGGGTTAGGTCTACAGGGAAGTGAGAAAGAGAGTTAGTGCGCTCTGCCACATCCCGGCATGGCTCAGAACTGCCTTCACTCGAGCCCTTTAGCTGCCTCCCATGCTTGGCGTGTGTGACAATAGATAGATAGATAGATAGATAAAATATGACAGACAGATATTTCTTTATTTGTCTCCATTTTAAAAATCAGCTTTTTTCAAAAGCTCTTTAAATATTTTAATAGACAGTAAAACTACTCCCCAAAACACACAAGAATCCAAAACAAAAGAAAACCTTCTGACTTGCAAAGCAGAAGCACGCGGTCCTGTGAGGCGCTATGAAGGCGTATTGCCGTAGGAGTGAAGGACCCCAGTTGTGTTTTTTGACACACTTCTATTTTATAATTCATAGGCTGAAAGTCATCTGTGTTGGTATGTCATAGAGAGGATATGCAGCATTGTTTGTTATTGATTGATTGATTGATTGATTGATTGATAGGCTGTCCAGTCTGTCCTATATGTTTGTATTCTTATTTTTTAAGTTTCTGCTGCTGTATACATCAGAATTTCCCCTTAGAAATGATAAAGTTTATCTGTTCTAATCTAATGTAAGATATGTTTTTAAGGTTATATTTGAAATAAGATTAAACATACATTTCCCTTAATATAAAGTAACAAACATATTTGTTCATACATTATGTATATGCTGTGTGTTCGGTTTGTATTTCTAAAAGATCATTTGTGGCTTTTGTTTTGCTTGAACAAAAATTAAACCCAGGCTTCCCAATGAATCCAATTTCTTGGTGTCAGCACATGTCGGATGTGACGTACTCCACACTAAATCATGCCATGCATCGTCTAACTTGTTATATTTTGTGTTGCCCTTGTGTGCTGCATGTATTATCATAGAAGTGATTTTCAGGTGACCCTCTCTGTCTGATGTCATTTTGAACGACTGTATCAGTACACGTCCATGAGGTGAGTATGAACAAACATAACCAATGATTCAAGAGCATTCCTCTCATTCATGTCAAATTGTTTCTGTTTGACCTTCTAAATCTTACCTGTCTGCTAAAGGTGTCTGTCTGCTCTTCTGACTACAGAGCCCCCCCACCCCGTGTCAAATGGCCCCCCATCTTCAGCAGCACGTCCTTCTTCTGTGTGTAGACGAGCAGCTCCACAGAAAGCAGAAGATTTTAAAGAATGTGATATAAAGCATAACAAAAAAAATCCACTTTCCCCTAAACTGTGTCATATTTGATCTTTTTATATTTTGTGCTCTCCTTGCGTGTTGCATTCATTCTAGTGCACCTGACCAATATAGGGAATTCTGGGAAGGGAGACATTTTCAACAACTTCATCAGTGAAATGGATTGTGTAACCTGCAGCTCATCAGCCTGAGGTTAAGGGAAAGGAAGAGACGTCAAGGGAATAAATTAATTAAAACTCAGTGCAAACTGGAGAAATCTGAGATGAGAAAACCTGACACCAGAGAGCAAAGTCAAGGAATTTAACACAAAATGACTTCAGCTGTGTGTATTTATATAACGGCATCTCACCTGAACAGACATCACAATCAGGAAATACAATGAGCTGAATCAAATTTAGGATCTGAGTGGACAGTCACAGCATTGTGGGATTTGTGACACGACTTGACACAAGTGCTTTTCTGAACCAGAGCCCACCATACTTACTAATATTAAGAAGTTCCTTCTTCCATACAAGATATCTTAAGTACCAACAACAGAACCATCAAACAAAATGACAGGTAACCAGCACACCAGACAGACACCCACCACCAGTCCGAGGGTCTTTGCTGCTTTTGTTTCTGACGCTTTAGGTGTGTTTGAATTGCTGCTCTCCACCGACTGTCTTTTCAATCAAACATCTAATGGCTTTACAAAGCCTTTGGGCAACTATAAGAGATATTCTTGTATAGGAAGATATCATTACTAACTATGGTAGAATAAAAACACATCATAACTCTTTGAGAGCTTAATATTTTTTTCCACAAAACTCATTTTTCTGCAAAGCACACCAAGCAGTGGTTTCAAACACAAATCAACATAAAGAGTCTGTCTCTGTGTGCTGTGCCTGCTGTCGGCGCCTCTTTGGTGTCACCAGCAGCAGCAACTACGCGGGGGCTGCCTGGCTGTCTTCTCATCGCAGGTGGGCAGTGGTGGCAGTCGCAGTGTGACGCGCTCTGGTTTGTACCTCTTATCATCGTCAATGGCGGTCCTCCCAGTCAAACATTGCTGTAGGCGTATCAGCTACACGAACGTGTGCAATGCCTCGATCAGCTGGGGACCAATCAGCTGATGCTGGTGCCTCACGTTTGCTTTCAGTCTCCACCTCCAGATCACTTGCATCAAAATTGGAGTCTGACAAGACAGAGTCCAATTTAAAGATAATATGCTAAACCTCGTGAACGGAGTATTTTGCTTTTGAGTAAAGGCAAAAGCACATGGAAAATAAAAATAATTTCAATAAATGCAAAACGGAGGTCCTGCTCAGTGAAGTGGAAGCACGGAATAATATACTATTTGGTGGCTTAAGCAGTGGTGCAAGCAACAAAAGGAAATCGGTGACACACGTTGGCTAAGGTACTCAAAAGTTTAAGTTCAGAAAGTTGCACAGAGCCCGAAATAAAAAAAGAAATGGTGAGATATCAAAGGTTAGGAGCAGGCGCTGATATAGCACACTGCCGCACCCACCACAAGAGAAACCAACTCAAGATTCCAGATTAGGACTCGAGTGCAGCCATGCAATGGGTGGCACCTCAGCACCACACCAGTGCAGATGGAATAGAACAGTGGGACGTTTTTTATGGTGGCTGGAGTGCCATTTCTGCCACCACCCCCCAGGTTTTTCCCTGTATGTTGGACGGCCTACATGCAGGGCTAGATGTCGATTAACGTCATACCTGGGACGGAGCAATTGCAGGTTAAGGGCCGTGCTCAAGGGCCTAATGATGTAGAGTCACTCTTGGCATTTACGGGATTCGAACCGGCAACCTTCCAATTGCCAATGTAAATCCCTAGCCTCAGAGCCTCCACTCTGCCCAGAGTGCAGGGAATTTCGTAGAATTCAAATTAAAACATGGCATTTGGACAATATTAGAAATGTGCGTACACACAAAAAATCCAGAAGTATAAAAGTGTGTGAATGCAAACTTTGCACTTTCCCTGTATAAATTCCAATCGACATGAACTTTAATGCACATGCACGTGCCTACAGCCCCACCCTGACACGAATATGGAAATTAATATAAATAGTCCCTTCCGTTCAGTGTTTTGTTAACAGATAAAGGCAAAAGCACATGGAAAATAAATATAATTTCAGCAAATGCAAAATGGAGGTGCTGCTCAGTGAAGTGGAAACAAGGAATAATATACTATTTGGTGGCTTAAGCAGTGGTGCAAGCAAGAAAAGGAAATCGATGGAGTGACACAGCGTGGCTAAGGTACTCAAAAGTTCAAGTTCAGAAAGTTGCACAGAGCCTGAAATAAAAAAGAAATGGTGAGACATCAAAGTGGACATTGTTCCTGTGTCTTATTACAATGCTTAGTCCAGTTAGGCCTCTCCAGGCAGCATTTGGCACGAGGCATGAAACCAATCTGGACGGACTACACCCTTATCAACACCCACAGTGGCCAATAGAGAGATGAAAATTAACGTGACACAAACATCTGAAGGACGTCTGAAGGTCATGGAGGAGACCCCTTAGATCAGCGGTGTCCACACTTTTTCGGCTTGCGAGCTACTTATAAAATTACCAGGTTGAAATGATCTACGTACATTAAAAATGCTATATATAAACTGAGTATACTTTATACATAAGATATATGTTGTTGTACCTTGCATAACTGAATAACCCTTATGGCACAACAACAATTAAATAAACTTATGGTTACTACAGTATTTGGATTTAATAATCTTCATGTGGGAAAAGGCTGAATAAATAAATAAGTAGAGCCGAATAACGCAGTCAAGGAGGTGGCACATTTCCTCATGTTTGGCTACTTTTCCTCTGTAAGTTCCAAAACTGTCCAAGAACTCCAGACTTCAGCTGAATGCCATCCTGTTGTGTCAAAATTTCATCCTCCACTGGAGAGGAGTTTTAGGTGAAACAGTGTTGCAATTTTTGATGTGGATGATTCACCCTCAGCATCTTCCCTAAATGGATAGCACTTAAATGTAGAGATTGGTGTGACAGACAGTTTTCAATCTGCTCTGTGTAGCGTATGCTGTCAAGTTGCGCACACGCCTTCCATTGCGTCTCTAGCTCTGACGTGAGGTTTTAGATGTTCTCCAAATCAAGGCGCTGCAGCTTTGAGGACAGATGTTGATTTTTTCATTTGAAAGCATTAACTGAGCTAATCATATTGACCATATTGGTTTACTCTTTTCCTTGCAGCTGTAAATTAAGCTCATTCAACATGTTTGTCAGATCGGAAAAAAATGCCAAGTCCAGCGGCCATTGATTGTTATTAAGTTGCTTGCATTCTGCATGTTTAATAACAAGGAGAAACTCCATTTTCTCCGGCCAGGGATCTTGAAAACTCAGTAGGAATTTCTCCCTAGCCATCTGTCTCAATGAAAGCCTCTTTTTATCATCTCTCCATCTTGAAAGGACTTCTTATGCTTAATGATTGAGTGACTCACCCGGAACGATGCTTCGGTGTGTCTGCCTTTGCTTTTGAATTCAGCCGAGTGTAAAATGACGGCTGTCCGATTAACTGCAATTTTAGTTCCCTCTCCTTTCTCTTTCTCAGATCGCTTTTCAGAAGGAAGTCAGTTTGGTAGTTTTTATGGACAGTTCAAAAGTGCCTTTCCACATTTTCCTTCTTTGGAAGAGTAATGATAGATTGACAGATCAAACAAACGCACTTCGATTGTGACATTGTGAGAAAAAAATCCTCTTCCAATTCCACATCCAGCCCATACCCTCCCAAAAATTTTTTTTTTAAATCCCTTCTTTAGTCGATATAAATTGGAGGGCTAACTAGATCACAGCCGGAGTTTTGCAGTAGCTCGCGCATTTGATCATGCATGCAGGATGACCAGTGTGTTAGAAGAAAAGAGATCTCAGGCTGGCCGCCCTGTATGTCAATCAAGTGGCAAATGCCATAAGGAGGATATATAGACTAACGTTTAAAAATTTTTTTTTAATGCAACGCAACCTATCTGCACTACCTTTCCGAACTACCGGTTGATCACGAGTGACACATTGGCACCCCTGCCTTAGATGGTCTCTTGGTC
Organism: Polypterus senegalus; assembly: GCF_016835505.1. Classification (NCBI taxonomy): domain Eukaryota; kingdom Metazoa; phylum Chordata; class Cladistia; order Polypteriformes; family Polypteridae; genus Polypterus; species Polypterus senegalus. The sequence goes on from NC_053156.1 coordinate 9,379,524, forward strand.
CACCTCTCATAACAAGCATCACAGACACTTAGGAGTATAATCCATAAGAGGCTTACCTTCGATTAAAATGAAAAAAAAAATCAGTAAAAAGTAAAATAGTGGATTTTTTTTAGGAAGCTGAATTTTTTAAATCTATAAAGATACTTTAATAAGTCGATTATTGAATCAGGTGTGACGTTTGCTTTTATAGGGGGTGTTATTAACACTAGAATTACCAGAGCCTATGACAAAACTCGTAGATCCGGCCCACCTCAAATCTGTTCGCACCTCTCCCTCAGCATCTTTTGTCCTGTAAACATCGTCATTTGGAATACATACTATAAGAACCAATCTTAGAAAGTTAAAGTTTTGAGTTAAACTCATATTATTGTCATGTTAATGTTTGCTTAATTTGAATAGAACATAAATGTCTTTCATAGTCATAACTTATGGTATAGTCTTTTCCCCCTATAAGATATCAAGAGATAGAACCTTCTTACTGTAACTGAAAAACAGTGTGATAATAAGTTCAGTTGTTGTTTAGAACAGGTCCCAGTACATAGGGACTTAAAAGACTCATTTTAAACTTAGAAATGGGATAAGCATACAGTTTTGTGACCGTTTTGAAATGGTTCTGAAATGTTAAGTAAATAGTAACGATTTGAGATGTAACAAGATTAAGCTTAGAATTGAACTTTTCTTAACATTAATTTTCCCTTTTTGCTATTTTAATTTTCTTTTTTTGTGTAAACTGTTTAAAACGTAAATAAACTTTTAAAAACGAGATATTTTGTCTGTGGAATCATTTCTGTGCATCAGGCTTTTGTTGAATCCCATTTTTTGAGTTGAAGCTGCTGAATTTGGTAATTTTGGGAAAATGCAGCTACATTTTCATCAGAAAACTGGTATGGCTGAAAGACACACATAACTTGTTAACACACACACATCTGGTGAACAGCTAAATAATCAATTCAAAGAGATGCAATTACAAGAATGAGATCGCTCAAAGTCAAAAACACGAAAGACGTCTCCTCAGTTAAAACGCGCTCTCGATATTAAACTTGATTTTTTAGCCCAGAAAACCGCTGCCACATCATCATCTTCTACAGCAGTGTTGATTGAACAATCGACACTCGATAGTATCCTATAAATGTTATATGAACTTAAAGCGGAAAAACAAGAACAGCCCACAACTAGCGCAATAACAGACATGCAGAGCTCCAGAAAATTGGATGACAATTCGAACATCAGAAGAATCAAGCTGAATGTCACAAGGCAATTACTGAAATGGCTAGATAGTTAGCTGATCAAAAAATAACACCTGCTCCAACACCTCCAACACCTCCAGCGCTGCATGGTGAAGTACCACACAGACAGGTCCCTTTATTTCAGGTGATCCACTGACTTATGCAAAATTTATCAGAACCTTCAATCACGCTGTAGGTGACATATTAGTAGACCCACAAGATAAATTAGACTATTTGATTCAATATACAAGAGTACCAGCCCAAAAAATGATTGAAGGCTGTACACGATTGCCATCAGATCAAGGATATGAAAAGGCTAGAAAACATCTTGAAAGTTATTAAGGCAACCAATCGTTTGTAATAGACACATACATAAGTAAGGCTTTGTAGTGGCCTCAAATAAAACAAACTGATGGGGAAGCCTTGAGAGATTATGCAACTTTTCTTGATAACTGTATGGACTCCCATGACTAAAGCAAGAAATCTCGCAGCGTTCAATAGCAATGAAAATATCCGTACTATTCTCTCAAAGCTCCCATATTCTATACGAGATAAGTGGCAAGACATAGCTTATGAAATTGAAGATGAAGAAGACAGAGAGATTGATATTCGCGCTTTAACTATCTTTTTACATAAACAGGCTAAAAAATTTATGCATCCTGTTTATGGTAGCTCAGAGAAAAAGAAAACAGAGACTTGAACTTGTGCCTTTGCTGGAGCTGGAGAAGAATGCGCACTACAAGTAGTTTCTGTTAAGGTAAAATCCAAGTAAAATGAAAGATATGTAGAAACATATGCCTTTATAGACCTCTTCAGTACAGCAACAATTTGCACTGAGAAGCTCCAGAGACAATTAAGCCTTTGTGATGAGGATTCTTCTTTAAAAGAATGTTACACAAACAAAATAAAGTTTTGGGGACCGTCCCCATATATTGTCGTCCAGACAATCGAAGAAAAGCACGATTCAAAGTCTCAAAATAAAACAACGAACAATTTTCCTGAGTCAAAATGGCGACTTTATAGAGGGAAGGATTATGGGACAGGAAATGGTTGGCAGGAAGTGACGTTGAAAACAGCAACCGGAAACAACGTCATCAGGATGGGACGGAAGTGATGTGAATTGATGGAGCCGGAAGTGACGTCGTCGCGGCCATTTTGGAATCCAGAAGTGGAGGAATTATTTTTCTTCCAGTTTTCTGTTGGGCAAAGAGATTCAGGTAAGTACCACGTGACAACCCTCTATCTCGCGATGTTTCACTCACCTTTAGGCTCTTTGACTGCCTCCTAATCGCACATGTGTGACATGACCCCCCCCTCAGCCCAGACCCCTCGGGTCGGGCGACCTGCACCGAGAGGTGCGTGGACACGAGAGAGCATCTGCGTTGGCCTGCAAGGAACCTTTACGATAAATGACACTGAAACGATAAGGTTGAAGATTCAAAAACCACCTAGTGACGCGAGGGTTAGACTCCCGATGAAGGGATATCCACTGTAAAGCGGCATGATCCGTCACCAGAGTAAACTCATGCCCCAGTAGGTAGTACCTCAAAGACGTGACAGCCCACTTAATCGCCAAGGCTTCTCGCTCCACCGCAGCATACTTGGTCTCTCGGTCCAACAGTTTCCGACTCAGGTACATAACAGGGTGCTCAGCACCATCAACGCATTGGCTCAGCACGGCACCCAATCCTGTGGCCGATGCGTCGGTCTGGAGGAGGAAAGGAACAGAAAAATCAGGAGATCGTAAAACAGGTGCTGAAGTAAGGGCCAACTTTAAGTCACCGAATGCTTTCTCAACCGAAACATCCCATACCACTTTTAAAGGTGCTCGTTTCCTTGTTAAATTAGATAAGGGCGCAGCAATTTCTGAGAAATGAGGTACAAAACGACGATAGTAACCTGCCAATCCCAAAAATGCTTGTACCTGCCGCTTATTCATCGGACGGGGCCAATTAAGAATGGCATCAATTTTGGAACATTGTGGTTTAACAACACCCCCTCCTACTAGGTAGCCCAAATATTTGGCTTCTCTTAATCCAAAAACATTTCTTCGGATTAATTCGAAGACCAGCAGTCGCTAGCATGGAGAGTATTGTTTTAACCTGCCAGACATGATCCTTCCACGTGCTGGAATAAATGACAACATCATCTAAGTAGGCAGCGCTATATGAATTGTGGGGCCTTAGCAGTGTGTCTACCAGACGTTGGAAAGTAGCTGGTGCCCCGTGCAAGCCAAAAGGAAGGACCCTGTACTGCCAATGTCCACTGGGCGTACTAAAAGCGTTTTTCTTTGGCGGAGTCCGCTAAGGGAATTTGCCAATCCCCTTTCGTCATGTCAAGAATAGTTAGGAATTGAGCGTTCCTCAGCCGATCAAGTAAATCATCCACCCGCGGCATGGGATACGCATCAAATTTAGAGACCTGATTAAGTGTGAAAGTCATTACAAAACCTCCACGACCCATCAGGTTTAGAAACTAAGGCAATTGGACTAGACCAAGGGCTATGGCTCTCCTCAATAACCCCTAATTCTAGCATTCGTCTAATTTCCAACTCTACTTCCGCTTTCTTTGCCTCCGGGAGCCTATAAGGTCTCTCTCTGACAATCACTCCAGGGTTAGTAATAATATCATTAACAATCAATGCAGTACGTCCTGGTATCTCGTCCACAACTTTAGGGACAGACAAGATAGCCGCCTCGAGATTTTGTCGTTGTTTGAATGTCAAATTGGGGCCAAAATTAAGATGGGCACATGACATAAAAAGAGAAACGAGGCTGATTGGACGAGGGATCAGGTTCCCTGTCCTTCCATGGTTTCAGCAAATTAATATGATATACTCATTCAGTAGGTCGCCGATTAGGTTGTTTAACCAAATAATCAACGAGACCTTTTCTTTCTTTAATTTCATAAGGGCCTTGCCAATGTGCTAGCAACTTTGAACGAGAAGTTGGGACGAGTACCATCACACGATCACCCGGCACAAACTCCCGAATGGTGGTGTTTCGGTTATAATAACGGGACTGCGCTGCTTGTGCCTTTTCCAAATTTTCTTTTAGAATAGGTCTGATTTTCTCTAGTCTATCGCGTAATTGCGCGATATATTCAAGAACATTTGAAGTTGGGAGGACCTCCTCTTCCCATCCTTCTTTTAACATATCCAAAAGTCCTCTGGGTTGTCTTCCATATAATAATTCAAAGGGAGAGAAACCAGTAGAGGTCTGAGGGACTTCCCGATAGGCAAACAAAACGACAGGAAGCAACTGATCCCAGTTTCTTCCATCCTCGTTAACTACCTTGCGTAACATCTGTTTCAAAGTTTGATTGAAACGTTCTACCAACCTGTCAGTTTGGGGATGATAGACAGACATTTTCAGATGTTTTATTCGGAGTAATTTGGCTACTTCCCTGAACGTCTCCGAAGTGAATGGAGTCCCTTGGTCCGGTTAAACCTCTTTGGGGATCCCAACATGAGCGAATATCCCTACTAATTCCCGTGCGATGTTTTTCGTATGAGCTGAGCGCAAAGGAACAGCTTCCGGAAAGCGAGTGGCATAATCTACTAGCACCAAAATATATTTAAAACCTTTTAACGAGGGTTCCAATGGTCCTACGAGATCGATACCGACTCGTTCGAAAGGGATATCAATAAGGGGAAGGGGAACGAGAGGAGCTCGCGTCCTTCTAGGAATCTGGCGAAGTTTGACACTCAGGACAGAAAGCACAAAATCGCCGGACCTCCTTGTTAATTCCCGGCCAATAGAATCGGAGCTTTATTCTCGCTAATGTTTTTTCGGAGCCTAAGTGGGCTCCTAGAAGGTGAGCGTGTGCTAATTCAAACACCTTTCGCCGAAAAGTGCGTGGAATTAACAACAACGTTCACACTTCTCCCTCGTGATCTGCCACTCTATATAATAATTCGTTTTTAAGTACAAAGAACGGCATCGGTGGCATGGGATCCAGGGTTGTATAACCCTCGGTAGATACTACTGCATTCCTAATATTTTTTAAGGAATCATCGTTCCATTGTTACCTTTTAAAAGACGATGGTGTTAATAGAAATTGAGCAGTTAAATCTCTTATAGGGTCTTGTGCGACCTTAAGGGGTGTGGTTTCTGTCTCCACGTCTTCTGCGTAAACTGCACTGGTTCCCGCAGAGGTCCATGGGACATCAATTTCTTCACATTGGGTAGCCGTATGGGTCCGTGCTACTGTGCAACATGGCGTGGAGGCAGTCGGAGCAGTATTCTCCATTACTAAGCCCAAATGTTTCTTAGGTACAGTTACGTTATTACCGCTGGTAATATTATTCCAGTCTCTACCCAATATAACTGGAAAAGGGGGATCCGGTAATACAGCCATGGCCATACTCGTTAGGTGATAATTCACTGATATTACACATGGCCGTTTTATAATACCTGATATCCCCATGAATACATTTTAGACTAGTTTTTATCCTAGTCCACTGTTGCGGTAAAACGAAATGGGTGGCAACAATGGAAATGTTACTCCCGGAATCAAACATTGCTCTTACCTTCCTGCCATTTATAATAACTGCACCTGTATATGGAAGAGATAAAGGATTAGTCACTGTGGGACAATACCTTTCTCCCTTAACTAATGAGCAATCCATAGGCTCGATGGTACAGTTGGGGGACAGATGTCCAATCTCCCCACACTTGAAACAGCGGGGAAGACTAGCACCTCTGTCCCGTTTACGGACGGCAGGCTCGGGAGCTTGTCGGGTGGGCTCAGGAGTTGCCCCACGTGCCTGTTGGGTTCGGCGAGAGAACCGTTCTGATTTCCCTGTAAAAACGTTGTTAACAGAGAAATGTTTTTCATGTATTAGTAATAATTGACAAAATGTAGCCATGAAATGTATAATGTGTGAAGCCTGAAATACAAATACAGAGGTCGCTGTTTCGATATCAGCTGCTTCCTAAATTTACCATTTTGAGTAGTGAGCTGCTCTTATTGTTTATATCATACAATAAAAAACACATTTGATTTGCAAATTTATAAATTTATAGTACTTGTCGAATTTTTTTTTTTTCAGTTTTATTCTCTCACTCACGTTCAAACTTGCACATCCCCACCATGTGATGCCGTTTTCAAATAAAGACGTGGTAGGTACAAACTTGTTTTGTTATACCCCCTCTTTATTTGAAAACCGTGTCAGATCTTGTGCGCGAATGAGACTGGGAAAATTGTGGATGTGGATGTGAGTGTCATGCGTAACTGAGAATGACTGTGGATGTGAATTGTTTTTATTCAGTATTATTCTTGAGTGTTCCTGCTCACGCTGAATTAGTATGCACCTTCTGATCCATAATGTTAAAGATGCACTGACAAAAAAAGAGAGACTTAGATATATATGACATTTTGGAATAATTCATTTTAAGACCTGTATTGCACATTTCGGAAAACGTTGTTGCGCTAATGCAACATTATATTCATTTGCATACCTTCATGGAGTTGTAGTCATGACGTGACTGCATTTGTTTTTTTTTTTTGTTCCGATCTTGGCCAGTGTCCACATGTTGCTGTATGTTGGTATCTCTTTTCAACTCCAGGAGATGCAGAGGACAGAATAGTACAGACAAGTCAGTTCCGCACTATATACAATCATCAGATTCAAATTTTAACAGTTCCCACACACACCTAAGGACCATCCTTCTTACATTTATGACATGTGTATAAGGTGTGAAGCCTGAAGTCCAAATATTAAAGAAACACTTTCACAAAACATACAAGTATAACAAAACAAGTGCACTTTTACTCAAGAATAAATCAAATGTATGTTTTTATTGTATGATATAAACAATAAGAGTAGCTCACTACTCAAAATGGTAAATTCGGAAGCAGCCGATATCAAAACCGCAACCTCTTGATTGGAAGGCAGCAGTTCTTAGCATTGCACCACACAAGATGTCGTACTAACCACCTACCATAACCTGCTTTCTTTTTTCTTCGGTTACAATTCTTGAATAAAAGTGCACTTGTTTTTTTATACTTGTAAGTTTTGTGAAAGTGTTTATTTCATATTTGTATTTCAGGCTTCACACATTATACATTTCATGTCTACATTTTGTTAGTTATTAGTAATACATGAAAAATGTTTCTGTGTTAACAACGTTTTTACAGAGATTGTTGATGACACTGAACACACATGAAATGTATGTATTCCAAATGGCGATGTACTTTTTTACCCAATAAAGCTCCAGCACTTCACTCGAAGACAAACACTGAGCACTGAGAAACTTCTTTGCAAATTGAACTGCGGCAGTGGGTGGGGGATGGGATAGCAGGCTGCGTGCTGCTTGCTGCTTATCGACACATTTACAGAACAAAAGACGCTGAGGGAGAGGTGCGAACAGATTTAAGATGGGCCGGATCTACGAGTTTTCTCATACGCTCTGGTAATTCTATTGTTAATCAGCATGGTGGTGTAGTGGTAACGCTGCTGCCTGGCTACAAAGAGGTCAGGGTCCGCATCACAGGTCCTCCGTACATGGAGTAGGCATGTTCTCTCTGTGTCCTCAGGGTGCTTCGGTTTTCTCTCACAGTCCAAAGACATGCAGGTTAGGTGGACTGTGGATGCTGAAGTGTGTGTGTGCGTGTGTGTGTTCACCCTGTGATGGAGTGGCACCCTGTCCAGTGATTGTTCCTGCCTTGTGCCCAATGGTTGCTGTGATTGACTCCATCTACCCTGTGACCTACTCTGGATAATAAGAAGGTGGAAGAATGACGTTTGTTTAGTGAATCTTAGTAGAAAAAACAAAAACTGTGTGACTAACAAAATTAACATAAGCAGTGAAAGTGGGGGTCTAAAGCAGCCTTCACTCACTGACCACCATCACAAACAAGTGGTAAAAAAGGCCAATTCGATTCTGTCATACAGCAGCCATCCTCTGTCTCCAAAATGGCCATCAAGCTGCTGATTTAGGGTCTCAAGAGTGAAGACTCCCAGACTGAAGTCCTCTTTTATCTCAGAGCTATCAGCCTTCTGAATTCTAGTAGCTGCAGGAGTCCTGTGGAGTTCTGAATTATTATTGTGTGCTCTTCGTTATTATTGTTCAAGAATCGTTATTCTGATTTGTAGAAGTCTTATAGTGTGTGTGCTGATAACAACAATGGCTGTCATGTGTGGTCTCTTTTATTATTCTCTTCTCCCTGTTTAACAATGTCCTACATGTCACACATTTCTGTTGCTGAGAAATTTCCCTCTGGGATAATAAAAATCTTCTGCCGTCCAGAAGAGTAAAAGCCACACATGCAAAGAGAGAACATGGAGATTCCACACCGGCAGTGACCGGGCGAAGGACTGAAACAAAAATACCAAATCAAAAGGGCATAAGTGCAGACCACCACATCATAATACCTCCTGAATAAACACACAATGAAACGAAGGGCAACTCTTAAAGTGGAACAAGTAAAGCATCAGCTGAGCAGCGCAGAAATAAAGGAGCTGAAAGTCCACCAGGAATCGCCTTATACAGTGCTGACCATAATACCTTCAAACACAATTTATGGGTCACGTTTACTGGTGTACTCAAACCTTACATGAACAAATAAAGAAATAAACTCATGTTTTCATTAAATGATTTTTTTATTTTACAAAATGTATTTTGTTATTTAACAAACATTTCAGATTCTTGCTGTTCTCATAACCATAGAAGACCATTTTATCTCCTCAGGTCCAGCATAAAGGGATGAAGCAGACATGGAGTGGACAATCCAGAGCCCCAAACCTCCACCAAAGCACTGGGTGCTCGTCCATCACAGGCAACGGGGAGAACACGAGAACTGCAGACATTTATCAGGCTGCTTTGGAACGGAGAGGCCACCGTGAAGGCTCTGCATGGACACATTGAATAGGCAGTCACTCAGCGGCCTTTTGATTCTCAGAGCTGGCTTTGCGTCTTCATGGATTATTGATGGGTTTTATGGTGTGGTGTTGATTGTTATATTATAAGAGTTGAACTTGAACCCTGGTTCTAGGGGCTCCTAGCATGTGATGCAGTTGCTCTGTTTAAAGGAACTCAACTTCATGATTTGCTGGGTCTCTGCTGAGTCTTATATTCTGCTGAGCTTATTATGATAAAGGTTTGAATTATTAAGAAAAGGCATTTTAAGTGATTTTATAGCAATAACAGCAAAAAGCCAGCCTTGGTAGAAGAAGTAAAAGTCATCTTTAAAGGCACCAACTAACAAAAAAGAAGCTCAATCCTTTGTGGGAGTAATGGGTTTTTGGAGAGCTTTTGTGCCACATTTGGGACTAATTTTAAGACCTATACATGATGTTGTCAAGAAAAAGGCACGGTTTGAATGGACAGAAAAACAAGAAGCTGCGTTTGAGGCAGCTAAAGAAGCTTTAGTCCAACACCAAGGACTGGGACCTTTAAAAGGTAATTTGCCTTTTGAACTTGAAGCCACAGAACAGAATAATATTGCTACGTGGAGCTTGTGGCAAAAGCATGGCAGCAAACGTGTTCCCATCGGCTTTTGGAGCCGACAGCTGACAGGCTCACAGACTAAATACACACCACTTGAAAAGCAGCTTCTTACAGCATACTGGGCTCTTTTGCACACTGAGAGACAGACAGGTCCTGCTCCGGTAAAGCTACTCACTAACTTGCCCACTTCTGGGTGAGTTAGAGATAATGGCCTGGGAGTGAGAGAAGGCGCTGCCCAAAATCAAACTTTATGCAAGTGGAAATGGTATTTGCAAGCAAGAGCACACTTTGAAGGCAAAGACACGAGTGCCTTACAAGTGGCTATGGCCGGAGCTGTGATTTATCAGGATCCAGAGGACATACCACCTGTTCTGCCTGTAGTGGAGTCGCCCTTTAAAGAAGCACCAGCCTACGATCATTTGACACCAGCGCAACAAGAGACAGCTGGTTCACAGACAGGTCAGCGACTGTGGAAGGAGGAAAAAGGCTTTGGAGAGCAGTAGCTTATCATCCTCACACTGAGACCATCCTGCAGCAACAGGGAGAAGGTAAATCAAGCCAATGGGCTGAACTTATTGCTGTCGCTATGGCATTAACAGAAAATCAAAGCTTCCCTATTGTTGTTTATACTGATAGCTGGGCAGTTTTTCAAGGACTAACAGTTTGGATCACAATGTGGAGAAGGGCTGCTCGGACTATTCATGGGAGAGAACTCTGGGGTGGCACAGAACTGTAGGAGCAGCTTTGGACAATGGGCACAAGAGGGGAAACTCTCATTGGTCATGTAGATGCCCATGCCCCACTGATATCCCTTGAGAGGATTTATAACCAACAAGCTGATCTCATAGCTGCTGTTCGAGAAATCAACCTGGAAAAAGTCTATCCAGAGAATGATGACCTGTTCAAATATGCTGAAGTAAATGTAATCGATGTAATGGAGTATTATGTTGGACAATTGAAGGGGGCAACAGCTGACTGCAATATCAACACCTGAGAATGATGTAATATTATATGTGTTTAAACAGGAAGCAACAACAAATGTAAATTGATAATTGATAAATTTCAGTCAGGCTTCAGAACAAATCACAGCACAGAAACTGCACTTGTTAAAGTAGTCAATGATTTGCGAGTGAATGCAGACAGAGGTCATTTATCTGTTCTCATCCTCTTAGATCTGAGTGCCGCATTTGACACCATTGATCATAATATTCTTAAAAATCACCTTAGTCAATGGGTGGGCCTCTCTGGCAGTGTCTTAACACTAGAATTACCAGAGCCTACGAAAAAACTCGTAGATCCGTTCCACCTTAAATCGTTCCTTAAAATCATTCACAGCTCTCCGCCAACGTCTTTTGTCATCTAAATGTGCTGATAAAATCAGGCTGCAAGCTGCCAGCTATTCCATCCCCCCACCGACTTAGAATGTGTATGAACTTCTCTCAGCTCATGCCTTGATTGATTTTCTAGGAGTGAAGTGGAGTTTTAGAGTGGAAATAATAGATCGTTATTTGGAACACACGCATTTCATGTGTGTTTCGTTTCTACAGTAATCTGTGCAAACACATTTTTAAAATAGAAACGTTTTTCATATTCTAGTAGTAAATGACAAAATGTAGACATAAACTATATAATGTATGAAGCATGAAGTCCAAACATCAAAGAAACACTTTCACAAAAGGTACAAATATAACAGAACAAATGCGCTTTTATTCTAAAGTGTAATTGCAGAAAAAGCAGCTTAGCAGGCCATACTGACGCATATTCCCTACAACTGGCGCGGTGACGTAAAGGTATCAGCTGCTGACTAGTAATGAAAAGGTCACTAGTTCGATCCCTCACGACTCCGTTTTGAGAAGTAAACTGATTCTTATTCTTATTATAGAATAAAAACATACATTTGATTTCAGTCTGTAACAGCCAGTGTAATTTATGATACTTGTAAAGGTTAGCTTTGGTTTTTTTTTATTCACTTTTCATTCTCTCAGTCGTGTTCAGGATCCTTCCCTATGCCCCCCCCATCTGACACAGCTATTTTCACATAAAGACGCGCTATAGCTCAGCACGATACATTCTCTTACCAATGCTAGCGAAATGAAGTGTCGGCATCCACTTTTTGTGGCATTACACGTGTATTTTTTGAGCATGTCCGTGCCAAATAAATAACATTGGCCGCTGCGAGGGAAAGGATCTGAAGATTAGTGGGCGTGTGCAGCTGAAAAAAATGTGAAATAGAAATGATGACAAGAAGATTTCCAAAGACTGTTGATATTAGCAGAAGACATGAGAAAATATAATAAAGTGCATAAACTTCAGTTTCATGAATCAGTTTACGACAAGATGCATTACTGTGAGGATAGCAACGTCCAAATCTCAGTTGTTTAAACTCCATGTCTGTCCCTGACTGAGCCGTCCTGCCTGCACACTGAGATGTTTATACACTGAGGCCCTGCGACTGCCATATTCTCTCTGCTGACGTAATTCACATGAGGCATCTCTCTGCTGTGTTTGCTTCACAAATTCTCTCAGGATGTTTGTTTGTTCATTTCAGTTCTTACTCACTAATGAGTTCATCAAATCTCAGATGTCTTCATTATATTTGTTTGTCAGGAGCCACTCAGGGCTGCGGTGGTCTCTCCTCACAGCTCCACAGTGGTCAGCTGCTGGCTCTCTGCAGTTTCCTTCTTCTCCTCTGTCTGCTGTTTTTATTTTTTTATTCTCCGTCACTTTGACTTTCTATCATCATCACAGCGAGCAGCACATTAAATCAGCAGGTTCAGATGAGCTGAGGTTGTGCCCAGTGGTGGTCTGACACTCCATCATGTCCTGTGCTGCTCAGAGCCCCTCTGACTCCTGTATGGAGTGTGCTGGACCACCCTGTGCTCATAAGAGCCCCCTCACACACACACACACACAGTGTACAGTAACAGCTGTGTGTTTTTGTCTTTTCCGGACCCTCACATTAAATTCCAGACAGTATTCCCCCCGTTGCTCCCTGTCAGTCTGATGTTCTGCTGATTGTCTTTGTCTGATTTACTGGACGTCTTTCTTTTCATAAATCATCAAACACACAACATGCATTTCTCTGTGGCAGTGGCAGGTAAACTCTCAAAATTCCAATGCAGCAGCGCTAACTGATTATTTTACTTAACCCCTTAACATTCGGGGTCATTTTTGCTAAATCGCTTGTAATTCGACCTCTCCAAATTAGAATCATTGCTGTTCTTGAACTATCTGGAGTATAAACACATGTTTGGTCTCTTTGTAAAGGTAACATTCTCTAGTTTCACCCTTAGTAGTCAGAATCACTGTAGGTGTGACTGATCAAAAGTTATGCACATTAGAACTCACAAAAAAAAACGAATTTTTTTGTTCTCGCCTAAGTTTTTTTATGAAAATAAAGGAAAATAAAGCTGCAGTAGGTAGGTCAGGACAGAAACACACAATGTACCAACAGAATAACTTGTTGACTACTCACATTTCAAATTTGAAAGAATACCTGTAAAATGACATTTTTACACCAGTTTTTATGTGGGCATGCCCAGGGGGTTTTTAGAGGGACCATTATCCACATTTTGTAACGTATGTTAAAAGTGTAATAACTTTTGAATGCTTCAACCCACAGATATCAATGAGGGCTCTACTGAAAGCTTACACCTAAAGGAATCTATATCTACATACAGTGTCACTCTATTAGTTATAAAAATAATAAAAACAATAAAAAATACACATTTCTATGTAAAAATAGTCAATACAAGTTATGGGCCAAAAATATATTTATATATTTGCACAAAAACTATATATATTTCTTTTACAAACTTACAACACAGCTCAGCGTTTTTCCATGTGCCACTTGATGGCAGCAATCACTAGCAAGCAGAAAGCACAAGGGCGTGGCACGTCGCTCTCTGCCATTAGACCTCAATAGGAGCGATTGAATACTTTCGCAACGCGTACATGCATCTATTATTTAATCGAGCGTTTATTTACATTTAAACTGCTACTTTTATTCATATTTAAACTGCGAAAAATCTTGGCGAAATCACAATAAACAACCACGCACCAACTCTGCAGACTGGCACAAATGCCACCTTCACGCAGCTCCGATTGCGTTCTTTACAAGTTAGCATGGCAAGCTACATATCAAAATGCTCGGCTGCTCATTGGCTGTAAGTTTTGAGTGTCAGTCACAGTGTCCAATCAAACTGGTAGATTCTACCAGAGTTTGAAGCAGACGTCATCATCTAAAGCTTTCTGTGACACTGGTTGGCTATACGAGGTGCCAGTCAACCCCAGACCATTCGTAATTGGCCAAGTTAGGTGTCGATCTGAAGCTAACACTTCCGCGAGCATTTATTTACGCTTCTCGGTACTTTAATTCATATTTAAAATGCTAAAAAACGTGGCGAAATCACAATAAACAACCACGAACCAACTCTGCAGATTGGCACAAATGCCACCTTCGCGCCGATCCTATCGCTTTGTTTACAAGTTAGCATGGCAAGCTACATATCAAAATGCTCGGCTGCTCATTGGCTGTAAGTTTTGAGTGTCAGTCACAGTGTCCAATCAAACTGGTAGATTCTACCAGAGTTCAGAGCTATACGTAACCCTGCAAGCTTTCTGTGACACTGGTTGGCTATACGAGGTGCCAGTCAACCCCAGACCCATCGTAATTGGCCAACTTAGGTGTCTTTCGAAAGCTAACACTTCCGTGTTTCATGCGGTAGCATGGTTATCGCCGATAGAAACAAATTACGTCTAATATGAGCAATATAAGTGAAAAAAAAATTACTTAGGTGGTCTCAAGTTATGAAGCATTTTCTGGAGTTTTTGTCCCTTTGAGAATATATCGTGTGTTTTGGACCTAAATCGTTTTACTGGATTATATTCGCTGGAGCCTTACGGACACAATGGGATCAATACTGCTCGGAAATATTGATGTTTGACTTGCTGGGGGTCTTCAAAGGTAGGCACAGTCAACTCTTAAAAGTATGTACTTCTCTGTAAAAAAGGCTTTAGTGTCAGTGCTGTGGTTGTTGTGTGTCAAAATGGTTTATATCATCGGAAAGACGAGACTTTAAAGTTGCATTTGATGTATAGGGTGTCGAGATGCATGGCAAGATGGGCATGCACACATTACTGTAACGTTTTTGAACCGCTGTTTGTCCCGGGACCGGGACGTGTGCGTGTTAGACATTATCACTATAAGGACAATTAAAGTTCTTAATAAAGATAGAAATGATGTCAAGATCTATGTGACACAATCTTCAGTCCTATTTTAATGCTTAGATTCACTATTCTATATTTTATTACAGTTGTATTAAATCTGTACTTTTTTTTTACAGCAAGTGATATTGTTTACAGAAATGTCAAAATGTAGAATAAAACACGAGAGGACCGCCATCTCCAAATGCAAGTTGAGTATTGATTAAACAATTAGCAACAGCTGCTCACTGATGGCAGACGAACGGCTTTGCAGGAGTTTGTGTGTCATGTTGTTGTCATTCTCCTCTTCATCGACACAGACAATGAAGTGGTCTTCACCACACAAGAGTTCATATGTGATACACAGGTGGTCTGTTATTAGAAACTTTATGTGACGTCCCCTCGTCTCTCCTTGGGTCAATGAAGTACCTTGTAGTGTCACTCGTCACATATTTATGTCATTAGTCCACATGGTGCAATGTATTTTGGGGGGCAGCAGGTGAGCAGGCTTTAAGTCCTAAACCACCTCTGTACAGGGAGCCCACCCATCATCAGACACTCGCAGATCTTACAAGAAGTAAAATGTTAGGTTTGAATACACAATGGGAGTTAAAACACTTAAAGTACAAAAAATTGGGAAAAAAAAATTTTTTACCAATTAATTTTTTTTTTTTTTAAAATTTTTGGGGGTTTTTTTTTTTCAAAACAACCCCCCTTCCCCCAAATTTGGGCTTTTTTTAAAAGGTTTTTGATTTTTTGTCGGATCCAAAAAACGGGGGGTTTTTTAAATTTTTTTTTAAAAAAAGGGGGGGCTGGTAAAAAAAAAAAAAAAAAAAAAAAAAAAAAAAAAAAAAAAAAAAAAAAAATTTTTTTTTTTTTTTTTTTTTTTTTTTTTTTTTTTTTTTTTTTTTTTTTTTTTTTTCAAAAATTTTAAAAAAAACGAAGGGAACATCTAAACTTTTTGATTCTTGCAACAGTGCCAGTAAACAAACGGCTTTCAAATTTGGTGTCATTTGTTTCATTCCCTCTTATCCCGACAATATTTTAACAAAAATTTCAAGTATACACGGGGGGTTCTGATTGCTTTAGGGGCCCCCCCGCCCTTTTCCCAATTCCCGAGTTACTTTTTATGAGAAAGACTTGGGTGGTATAATGGACTCATCAATATCAACTTCCAGAAGCCATTAAGAAGGCGCTATCTGTTTATGTTTTATTGTGCTTAATTAATCTTTTTTTTTTTTTCCAAGTATTTTATCTTTACCCTAAACGAGACTGTTCAATATCATACCCTTGGTTTATTGTTATTGCTATTACTGCATTAAGACTTGTTATGCTTATTCTGGACACATTTTTAACACCATCCCGGGTTTATTATCTGGGTGTATCATCTTAATGCACTAAAATTGCTGAAGACTATATATATACACACTTTAAGTGCAAAATTCTTTTTTTTTTTTTCTTTTTAAAGACTATATTGGTAACAGATATCTCTATCTTTTAACCCTAAAGCGCCGCTGCATGGGGCTTGTTTTGCTTTGGACGTGCTCTGTCTGGGTATGTCAGAGGACTGGGACTGCGTGAAGTGGGTTTTAGCCTCACTTGGGGAGGCAAAGAGGGAGGGTGGGGGTTAAGGGGAGAGAAAGAGAGCAGGCTTGATCTATACCTAATCTATCTCTCAATCTTTATAATTATAACTACCAACGTAATAATAAGCTGCATGGCAACAACTCTAGGGGAAATAGGAAATTAAGACCAAACTGTCTCACTTCCAGTTAAGACTATAAAATGACATCAAAAACTCAGAATCAGTGTCTCCATGATGGGACAGTTAACTTCGTAAGCTGGAATGTTAAAGGCCTGAATCACGAATTAAAGAGAAAGAAAGTACTTTCTCACCTAACAGGTCTAAATGCTAAAATAGTATTTTTACAGGAAACCCACTTACTAAGTAAGGATCAGTTCCGGCTGCAAAAGACTGGACTGGCCAAATGTTCCATTCTAGTTTTACAAAGAAAACTAGAGGGGTGGGAATTCTCATACATAGAACAGTACCATTTGTAGCATCAGATGTAGTATTGGATCCTGAAGGGAGATATGTGATGGTCATGGGAGACTTATCTAACTGTAAAATGATTTTGATAAATGTTTATGCACCTAATGTTGATGATAAGGAATTTATACAAAATTTATTTGCATCCATTCCCAATCTGAACACTCATAAAGTTATAATGGCTGGGGACTTTAATTGTGTTCTAAATCCACTTTTAGATAGGACTTCCTCCACAGGGGGAACAACATCTAACACTGCAAAGATAATTACAAAGTTTATAACTGATGACAACTTATCAGGTCCCTGGAGGTTTTTAAACCCAAATTCAAGAACATATTCTTTCTACTCACCAGTACATCATTGCTACTCAAGGATTGATTACTTCTTTATAGACAATAACTTCTTGCCTAAGATTAAATCTTGCAAATACGATGCTATTGTTATTTCTGACCATGCACCTATGATCTTGGAGCTAAAATTACTAAGCCCCATACACTCACCCGCAGATGCGCTCAACCGCTTCTATTAGCTGACGAGAATTGTACTGAATTTATATCCAAACAAATCAAATTCTTTCTAGAGACAAATACATCCCCTGAGATCTCTGCAGGAATACTCTGGGAAACTCTTAAGGCCTTCTTAAGAGGACAGATTATCTCATATCTTTCCCACAGAAATAAATCCGAAGCCAGTAGCAGAGATAAAAAGCGAAATTACTAAAATAGATGAAGAACATGCCAGACTACCAAGCGAGACTCTACATAGGGAGGCAGGCTCTACATTCAGAATTAAACCTCTTGACAACTAAAGAAACTGAACAACTAATTTACAAATCCAGACATCATTATTATGAACATGGAGAGAAAGCTAATAAGCTTTTAGCTCAACAAATTCACAAGCAAGAAGTGCAATGCAATCTCGTAATCACTAACACGAATGGAGATAAAATCGTCGAACACAAAAATATAATGCACACTTTCAGAGACTACTATAAATCCCTATATACTACTGAGTTTAAAGAAGACAATACACAATCTAATGCATTTCTGGATACATTACAGATACCACAAATACGCTTTAGTGTGGAGGAACTTGATAAACCTCTGCATTATCAGAATTACTAGATGCTATAAAGTCACTCCAAGGTGGAAAAGCAGCAGGCCCTGATGGCTACCCTGCAGAGTTTTACAAGAAATTCTCGCTCAGCTAGCTCCCTCCTATTAGCAACATTTACAGAAGCCAGAGATAACCAATCTCTTCCACAAACCTTTCGCCAAGCACTAATCACTGTCTTTCCAAAACAAAATAAGGACTTATTACAATGTGCATCATACAGACCAATTTCACTTCTGAATAACGACGTTAAAATACTCTCTAAAATCATAGCTAGAAGGATGGAGAAAGTGCTCCCTCGTAATATCACAAGACCAAACTGGATTTATTAGGGGCCGACACTTATCTTCAAATCTTCGACGCCTGTTTAATGTAATATACTCACCAACTAAATCAAACACCCCAGAAATATTATTATCATTGGATGCAGAAAAAGCATTCGACATGATTGAATGGAAATACCTTTTACTACATTGGAGAAGTTTGGGTTTGGCCCAACATTTGTGCATGGATTAAATTACTGTATACTAACCCAGAAGCTTCAGTTTGCATCAACAACATTTGCTCAGACTACTTTAAACTAGAGCGTGGCACTAGACAAGGATGCCCTTGTCACCACTGCTGTTTGCATTGCCATTGAACCACTGGCAATACATTGTCGAAATACTGATCAGATAAAGGGGATTAGCAGAGAAGGACTGGAACAGAAAATCTCATTATATGCAGATGATATGGTACTGTATATATCGGACCCAGAAAATTCTGTGCCTGCAGTCTTAGCAGCACTCACAGAATTTCAAAAGATCTCTGGTCTCAGAATTAATCTGAATAAAAGTGTACTCTTTCCAGTGAATTCTCAAGCATATAATATTAGATTAGACACCCTACCTTTTATCATTGCAGAACAGTTTAAATACCTCGGGGTAAACATCACAAGTAAACATAAAGCTCTTTATCAACAAAATTTCACGTCTGCATGGAAAAAATTAAACAAGACTTGCATAGATGGTCAACCCTTCATCTCACACTAGCTGGAAGAATTAACACTGTTAAGATGAATATTCTTCCTAAGCTCCTTTTTATTTCAAAACATCCCAATATACATTAATAAATCATTCTTTAAGCAATTAGATTCAACAATAACCTCATTTATTTGGAATTCAAAACATCCACGCATCAAAAGAGCGACCCTACAAAGACAAAAGGCAGAAGGTGGCATGGCTCTACCTAACTTCCAGTTTTATTACTGGGCAGCAAATATACAGGCGATAAGAACCTGGACACAAATAGAAGAACATACACAGGCATGGACCGCAATAGAAGTAAAATCCTGCAGTACTTCTTTGTATTCCTTGCTCTGTGCTCCAATAAACACACGTTATCGGCAATACACTAATAACCCAATTGTGCTCCACTCACTTAGAATCTGGAACCAATGTAGAAAGCATTTTAAGACGGAGAAGCTTCTATCTGTGGCACCTCTGCAAGAGAACCACCTCTTTCAACCTTCACAAACATATGCAGTTTTTAATATCTGGAAAAATTTGGAATTAACTTGCTTAGAGATCTTTATATAGACAACGTCCTGAAGTGTACTCAGATGAGGACTTATATGTGAGTGGACGTTTCTGGTACAGAGGGCTTCTGTTCTCTTTCTCCGATGTTGAACCCTTGTCCTCATCTGAGTACACTTCTGTTATAGCATGTCTTTATTTTAAAACAGCAGTGTCAGATCAGGAGGAGCGTGAACGTGACTGAGAGAATAAACCTGAATTAAAAAACAGTGCTAACTTTTACAAGTACCATAAATTTACAGTGACTGTTACAGACTCAAATAAAATGTATGTTTTTATTGTATAATAGTGACAATAAGAGCAGGTCACTACTCAAAACGTTTATTTGGGGACACAGGAAGGCTCAAACCCACAGCCTTTGGGATAGGAGTCAGCAGTTCTTACCGCTGTAATACCAAAGAAGTTGCGACAACAAGCCACATTGACCTAATTTCTTTCTCTCAAGTTATAGTCTTGAATAAAAGCGCACTTGTTCTGTTATATTTGTACCTTTTGTGAAAGTGCTTATTTGATATTTGGACTTCAGTCTTCACATATTATACACTTCATGTCTACATTTTGTCGTTAGTACTAAAACATGGAAAAAGTTTGTCTTTTAGGTATGTGTTCAACATTTCTTGCATTTCCTGTCATCCTACAATTACATAGATCTTTGTAGACAAGGAACACACGTGAAATGCATGTGTTCCAAATAACGATATATTATTTACACTATGGTACCTCACTCCCAGAAAAACAATGCTTCAGCTGGGAAAGTTTTGCTTGCGGCTTGTGCTTATCAACATATTTACAACACAAAAGACGCTGATGAAGAGGTGCGAACGGATTTAAGGTGGGCCGGGTTTACAAGTTTTTTAGTAGGCTTTGGTAATTCCAGTTTTAAGGCATCTGATTGTAATCAACCTGTACCAATATAATGGTTCACGGAATGGACAAGCTATTTTAAATACCACAGCTGCTTTAGCGTTGTTACTTTCAGTGCACCACTCAGAGAATTTTAACCCACTGCATCTGACTGTGGAATCACAGCTCTACAGCAGCTGATCAGAAAGTGAATGATTGGGATACAGCAACTAGCCTATTTGAACTTCTCCCATTCGACAAATACTTCAGAGCCTTTCCTGTAGGGACCTCGCGGTTCAGAAACAGTTTCATCCCAAGAGCTCTAAACGCATTCAGTTAGTCCATCAAGTGCTCCTTGTAGAACTGTTTGTACTTAGAAATACAATGACCTCACTGTAACCAGTTGTAATATTGCACAATCTGAGCTATTTTATGAATCATTTTCACTATCTGCACTCTATGTACATATATACTGTACTTATGCTTTCAAATGGTATATTTTTCATTTTTATTGTATTATTATTATTACTTGTTATTTTATCATTTTATAGGAAAATAAGTTTATGGAAGATTTGCATACTGAATCTCATCGTGTAAGACGTGCACCCTAATTTTTACAAAGAAAATCGCGAAAAACAGTTTTGCCCTGTGTACGACGTGCAAGTGAGCGAGCGAGAGAGAGCGTGAGTGGGCGAGCAAGTGAGCTGGAGAGAGAGCACAAGTGAGTGAGCAAGCGAGCGAGAGAGACAGCGAGCAAGCGAGCCCAAGCAGAAGAAGTAAACATTACAGAATTGCATTTCCTCGTGTATGACGCGCACCTGATTTTCTAATGCTAATTTTTGCGCCTCACTATCACTGCGACACCATTCCCCCATGTTTAATAACATGCTTTAATTCCTATCATCATGAAAATATCAAGTATACATCTTAGTATTTTAATTTTTCATAGAGCTATAATATTACGAATGTATTGGATTCTGTGTCCTGTCGGTGTAAGAGAAAGCCCATTTAAGAACCACATAGTGATTCACACACATTGAGCACATAAAAGAACACATACAATACAAAGCATTTAATGTGCTACTTTAGTTACGATGGGATTTGAGAAACTGGTAAATGAAACAATTTTAAGATGAAGTTTATGACATTCTACTTTAGTGACAAAATAAACAATGTGATTATTGTGGAAATTTCAAGATTAAAGTTAACATTTCAAATTTTTTTCCCCCCACTGTGATCCTATTTTTTTTCTTTTCTCTGTAGCCTAATACGCTTCCTTTCATATGACACTCAGACAGTGGGCTACAATTTGCCTTTTCACAGCAGCTTTGATATCCAAGCACTTCTTACTTATTCCGGGCACTGTGTGACTTTCTGAACTTGAACTTCTGAGTTTCTGTTCTATATTACTCAATCAACTTCCTTTTGTTGTTTATACCATAGCTTAAAACAACAAATAGTATATTTTTTTCTTGCCTGCTCTTGGTATTCGCTGAAATTCTTCTATTTTCCCCATGCTGTTGCCATTTTCTTTTCACACAACACTGAACCTAAGGGGCTATTTGTATTGATTTTATCCAAAGAGGCGTAATTTTGAAAGAAGTCGAGGTGGGGTGGCAGATGCGTGCACATGTGTTACATTTCACGCTGACCAGGATTTATGGAGCAGAAGAATGTGGAAGTTGGCGTACGCACAGATTTATGCATCTGGATTTTTTTGTGGATACGCACATTTCTGTTTTTTGTCTGTACACAATTTTTTAGTGTGAATTCTATGCATGGCATTATAGATGAGGCCCCAGGTGATTGTTATGTAAAAAGGAGCTGAGCAAGCTCATCATCATGAGAAACCCTGTACAGTAGATGATGGGAAACGGTGTAAAGGGCGGACATTTTTTGTGATAAGAATTGTAATAAATCTGTGGCTCACCGAATGCTCGAAGCTGTTTTCAATTGAATTGTGACAGGCTTTATATGTCTCTGCAATGGTTTTCTATGCTGTTCAATAAAGTCTAAATTCTGAATCCTTTTATGAATTTAATTACTGCTGTATGTTTTTGAATTTTTTCAACTCAAATATTGAAAATTTCCACCAGAAACATGCTTTCTCTATTTCTGCAGAAAATGACATACACTCCACTATCCCCATATTCCCTTACCAGCCACCCTATTCTCAGATTACAGTTTACCAGCTGAAAATGAGAGCTCGGAGTTTATAACAAAATCTCATTCTTCCACGTGTCAATTAGATCCAATACCTACAAGCTTTGTTAAGTCCTGTCTGTTGCATATTTCTCCCATGATAACTACTATAGTTAACTCTTCCCTTACTACAGTCACGGTCCCCCTCTCACTAAAAACAGCCTCAATTACTCGAATTCTGAAAAAAAAAACCTTGTTTAGACACTAATATCCTTAATAATTATCAGCCTATCTCAAATGTTCTATTCATATCTAAAGTTCTTGAAAAGATACTGTAGTTGCCTCTCAACTTCAGTCCCATCTTTCAAAAAATACCCTTTTTGAACAGTTTGTTTCAATCTGGGTTTTGTCCTAAACACAGTACAGAAACTACCCTGGTCAAAATCACAAATGATCTTCTCTGGGCGGCTGACACGGGACTTTGATCAATTCTTGTACTTCTTGACCTCAGCACTGCATTTGACACCATATCACATCAAATGCTTTTGAAATGATTGGCTAGTTTTGGGGTCTGGGGCCTCGTCCTCTAGTTGTTTTCTTCCTACCTCACTAACTGGATGCAATTTTTTCAATTAAAGGGCTTTAAATCTGAGAGTGCAGTCGTTACTCAGGGAGTTCCACAGGGTTCTGTGTTCGGGCCGCTTCTTTTTCTCATTATATCTCCCAATAGGTAATATCTTTTGGCACCATGGTATTAAATTTCATTTTTACACTGATGACACACAGCTATATCTATCCACTAAATCCACTTCTGTTTCCCTCTAGATACTCTTATGGCATAAACTCATGGATGACTCACAATTTTCTCCAATTAAATGTACTCCTCATTGGTTCTAAATCTACACTTACTAAGGGTAACCATTCTTCTATTTTAACTCTTTTAGAGAGGATGTCGACTTTTGTTGACAGGAGGGGTTGAGGGCGCATATCGTAGAGGGCGATAATCAGCTGTTAATGCCGACAAAACTCACTGTTACGTCACAGAAATTCCCTCTCTGCTTGAAGGAATGTTAGACTCATTGACTCAGCATATAATCCGTACGTTTGCATGAATTATGAAATGTAAACAAAGGCAAGATGGCGTCAACATCTCATAAGTGAGCAAAACGAGTACAGAAAACAGAATACTCGGCAGACGATGTTTTGCGCATTATCGCCGACTCGGACTCGGATTTTTCAGAATCTGATTTTGTTGACTGTGATCAGGAGATCGAGCAAGAGAGTGAGGAACTGGTATCAGCTGATCAAACACCAGCTGATGCCGCCCCAGCTGATCGGCTGCCAGCTAAGCACATTTGCGCAGCCGACACACTGACGGCAAGGTTTGTGTGAGAGGAATATCCAGCTAAACTGGCTACTGGACATCACAAGTGGCTTGCTGTTGGACATGACGGATTACCGGCCACTGGACTACTTCAGGCTGTTCTCTCCTGATGCTATTTTTCAGCTCCTGTCAGATGAGACAAACAGGTATGCAGAGCAATTTTTTGAATCGTGGGCTGCGCTTACACTGTATTCTCATTTTTCAAAGTGGAAGCCTACAACAAAAGACGAGACGAAGGGCTTTGTGGCGTTACAAATAGAGATGGGACTAGACTGGTGATATACTGTAACTTCAGGGAGCATTGGTCCAAATGTGCTTTGTTCCCCTGGTGGCTTTGAAGAGGTTATGCCGTGTGATGATAGGTACGAGCTGCTGCAAAGTTTGATTCACTTCTATGATAACCAGAAGCAAATCCCAAGGGGTGAGCCAGACTATAACCCCATGTATAAAGTTCAGCCCCTGCTTGGCATTGTTGAACCAACATATAAACAATTTTATCAGCCTGGCCGTGATTTGTCTGTGCAGGAATCAATGATAAAATACAAAGGACGCCTTTTTTCCACCAGTATATCCTAGACAAGCCCACAAAGTATGGCATTAAGGATTTTGTACTGATTTCCGCCTGAAAGTGATCACATATACAGGAAAGTATTTCTTTCAAAGAGAGAACTGTCCCTTGACAAGTCAGGTTGTGCTGGAGCTGCTGCAGGGCTTTGAACATTTGGGTCATGTTGTGTACATTTGGACAATTTTTATACATCACCAGAATTGTTCATGGAGCTACAAAGCAGGGGAATTGGAGCTTGTGGCACAGTGAGGGTGAACAGGAGACACAGGCCTTCACAGGCTGAAGATGAAAAGAGGTGACAATATGGCTTTCATGCGGGTGGAAAACTTGGCGGCAGTGGCATGGCACAATGTAAAACAGTTGATTTGCCTCTCTACAGTAACAACAACAACACTTATTTCTATAGCACATTTTCATACAAACAGTAGCTCATAGTGCTCTACATAATAAAGAATAGAAAAATAAAAGACACAATAAGAAAACAAAATAAATCAACATTAATTAACAGAAAAAATAAAATCTGTAGGGATTCCAGACCATGAGACTGTCCAGTCCCCTCTCGGCATTCTACCTAACATCAATGAAACAGTCCTCTTTGGATTTAGGGTTCTCACGGAAGAGCTTGATGAAGACAGTACACACCAACAATACATGTGAGAAAGTTATCTGTGAAAAGGGAAGCCCAGATGGTAGGAAGCTGAACAAGCCAGTTGCACTTGAGAAGTATAACTGTGAAATGGCTGGAGTGGAACCAAAATCCCCAAGTGGTAAATGACCTCCCCTGCATGAATTACTTACAAATGGAAAAATTTTTTAAACAGGAAACATAAGATGGACCGGGGTTTCAAAAAAAGGGGTTACATTTTTTGGCTTTTAAAAATGGGTTTTTCAAAGTGGGAAGGCCATCACAAAGCAAGTGCCAGACAGGGATTGGGGCCCCTTTCCCCTCAACAAAAGAGGCAAAATCAAAGACGTTTTGTTGCAAACAAAAAGTGAAAAAACACCCTGAACCTTTTTTGGGCAGCTGGAAAGGGTCAATTGGGGTCTTTGGTGAAAGAAAGGAAAGGACGTTTTGACGGGAGAGGAAATAAAGATAAAAAAGAACTTTGGAAAATATTTGATTTGGGAAAAGATTTTTTTCTTTTTTAAAAAAGGAGTTTTTAAAATTTGCCCGGGGGAAAAGAAAAAGGCCTTGAAAAACAAAAAGACAAACCAAGGGGATACATCCTTTGTTTGGGGGGCCCAAGGGATAAATGGGGGAGGGCTTCCAAGGGGGATGGTTTTAAAATTTTTAAAAAAAAAAGGGGAAATAAAAAACTTTTAGGAGGTTAAAAAGGGAAAGACTGTTAAAAAGGGAAAGGGGGAAATGGGCACTGTTGGTGAAAAGAAAAGAAAAAGAAAAAGGGGGGAACGGTCCAGAGGAGGAGGGAGGAAAAAAAAGGGGTGGAATGGGGGAGAATTTGGGTGATTTATGACGGTAAGGGGAAAGTTCAGGATGGAGGAAGGAAGGTTTTTAATTTTTTGGAAAAAGGGAAAAGGAAGGGGGGTGGCCATGGTAAAAAAAAAAAAAAAAAAAAAAAAAAAAAAAAAAAAAAAAAAAAAAAAAAAAAAAAAAAAAAAAAAAAAAAAGGGGGCCCTAAGGGTTTTGGGGGGGGGGGAAATTGGGGGGTCTTTTTGGCGGGAAAGGGGTGGGGGGGGGCAGGGGGGGAAAATTTTTTTAAGGGGGGGGGGAAAAAAAAAAGGGGGACAAAGAAAGAAGGGGGGAGACGTGTCCAGAGGCAGGAGGAGAGGAGGAAAGTAAAGAGAGTGGAACTGAGGGTATGAACTTTGGATGATGGCAGTATGACTGGTAAGGGGAGAGAGTTAGCAGATTTGATGGAGAGAAGGAAGGTTGATATATTGTTTGTGCAAGAGACTAAATGGAAGGGGAGTAAGGCCAGGTGGATCAGAGGAGGATTCAAATTGTTCTATCATGGTGTGGATTACATCCTATGTAGAAGAGTTGAGCTGAAAGAAATTGAAGACTGCAAACTGGTGGCAGAGGAAAGTGCAGTTAAGCAGCATAGGATGGTGGTCTGTAGGATGATATTGGAGATCAAGAAGAGGAAGAGAGTGAGGGGAGAGCCAAAGACTGAATGGTGGAGGTTGAAAAAGGAAGACTGCAAGGTTGAGTTTAGGGAGGAGGTGAGATGGGCACTGGGTGGCAGTGAAGAGTCACCAGACAGTTGCACGGAGTAGAGTTGGCAAAGGTGGATGAGTTTAAATACTTGGGATCAACAGTACAGAGTAATGGGGATTGTGGAAGAGAAGTGAAAAAGAGAGCACAGGCAGGGTGGAATGGGTGGAGAAGAGTGTCAAGAGTGATTTATGACAGACGGGTATCAGCGAGAGTGAAAGGGAAGGTCTACAGGACGGTAGCGAGACCAGCTATGTTATATGGGTCGGTCACACTGACCAGAAAGCAGGAGGCAGAGCGGGAGGTGGCATAGTTAAAGAGGCTAAGATTTGTATTGGGTCTGACGAGGATGGACAGGATTAGAAATTAGGACATTAGAGGTTCAGCTTAAGTTGGACGGTTGGGAGACAAAGTCAGAGAGGTGAGATTGTGTTTGTTTGGACCTGTGCAGAGGAGAGAGGCTGAGTATATTGGGAGAAGGATGCTAAGGATAGAGCTGCCAGGAAAGAGAAAAAGAAGAGGATTATGGATGTGGTGAGAGAGGACATGCAGATGATGGAGTTAACAGAACAAGATGACGAAGACAGGAAGATATGGAAGAAGATGATCCACTGTAGCAACCCTTAACGGGAGCAGCCGAATGAAGAATAATAATAGGGTACACAGGATTAGGAATAAGTATATTAGAGGGACAACACAGGCATGACAGTTTGGTGACCAAGTGAGAGAGGCGAGATTGAGATGGTTTGGACACGGGCAGAGGAGAGATAAGGGGAACATCAGGAAAAAAATGTTGCGGATAGAGGAAAAGAGGAAAGCCAAATATGAGGTTTATGGATTTGATATGAGAGGACATGAAGGAATTTGGTGTGGCAGAAAATTATGTAAAACACAGGGATAGATGGAGATGGATGATCCGCTGTGGCAACCTCTAAATGAGAGCAGCCAAAAAAAGAAGAAGAAAGAAAAGAAAGTAAACATTGCACAGGAAAAGTTCTTCTCATCTATACATCATAATACAGTAATCCCTCGCTATATCGCACTTCGACTTTCGCGGCTTCACTCTATCGCGGATTTTAAATGTAAGCACATCTAAATATATATATCACAGATTTTTCGCTGGTTCGCCGCTTTCTGAGGACAATGGGTCTTTTAATTTAGTTTACATGGTTCCTCAGTTTGATTGCCCAGTTGATTTCATACAAGGGACGCTATTGGCGGATGTCTTAGAAGCTACCCAATCAGAGCATGTATTACATATTAACTAAAACTCCTCAATGCTATAAGATATGCTTCCCGCGTGGCGCTTGTTTTGTTTGCTTCTCTCTGTCTCTCTCACTCTCTCTGCCTGACGGAGGGGGTGTGAGCAGAGGGGCTGTTTACACAGTGGCTGTTTGCCTAGAAGATACGGACACTCCTCTACAAAATGCCGCTTTATCGCGCTGCTTCTGTAATCTTAAAAGCACATATTGATTTTTTGATTGTTTGCTTTTCTTAGCGAGCGCTCTCTCTGACATTCTCTGCTCCTCACAGTGCTCCTTTGAATATAAGATATGTTTGCATTCTTTTAATTGTGAGAAAGAACTGCCATCTCTGTCTTGTAATGAAGCACAGTTTAAACGTTTGACTAAAGGGTGTTATTTCATGTCTAGAGGGCTCTAATAATGTTAACAGGGTGGGAGAGTTTATAAGGGCTTAAAATATATAAAAATAACCATACAAACATATGGTTTCTGGAATGCAACCCCCGCGATCGAGGAGGGATTACTGTAATAATAATAATAATAATAATAATAATAATTTTTATTTAATAGGCACCTTTCTTAGCATTCAAGGTCACCTTACAATAAAATTAAACAACATCCATCCGTCCATCCATCCGCTTCCGCTCATCCGAGGTCGGGTCGCAGGGGCAGCAGCTGGAGCAGAGACGTTCCCAGGCCAGCCAGGAGACATAGTCCATCCAGCGTGTCCTGGGTCTTCCCCGGGGCCTCCTCCCGGTTGGACGTTCCCGGAACACCTCACCAGGGAGGTGTCCGGGAGGCATCCTGATCAGATGCCCAAGCCACCTCATCAGGCTCCTCTTGACGCGGAGAAGAAAATGGTAAAGAGCAGTAACTTCAGCGCTATATGCAATCATCAGACACTCCCCATCTGAGTGTTGTTTTGTTATACTTTTACACCAACTTATGTTTCTGTGTTTGAGCAGGCTCAAATGGGCATGCTCAAAAAATACACGTGTAATGCCACGAAAAGTGCGCGCAGACACTTCATTTCACAAACAAAACAAGTGCACTTTTATTCAAGACTACCTGTATAACCTGACGAAAAAAGAAAGCAAGTTACAGTAGGCGATTGATACGACAGCTTGCATGGTGCAATGCTAAGAAGTGCTGATTTTCATTCTGCGCTATATAAAATCATCACATTCAAATATTAACAGTTCCCACACACCCAAGGACCGTCCTTCCTACATTTACGACACGTGTACTTGTTGCCGTGTACACACCTCTCTGTGCTATGGTTCCTATTACACTGAATGAGCACATGACACTGTACTTTCTTCCCTGGGGGAAGGTCCCGCATCAGAGAATTTCCAGTTCCTGCATAAATTCACACCCGATCTGACGCTGTTCGTTTTCAAATAATATTGCATTAGTTACTTTTCGTGGCATTACACGTGTATTTTTTGAGCATGCCCGTTTGAGCATGCTCAAACACAGGAACATATGTTGGTGTAAAAGTATAACAAAACAACGGGCAGATGGGGAGTGTCTGATTATTGCATATAGCGCCGAAGTTACTGCTCTTTACCATTCTCTCCTCTGCACGTCCTGGAGTACAAAAGAAACAGCATACAGCAACATGCGGGGACTGTCAGGAACACTCAATAAAACTGAATAAAAAGAAAAGCAAGTGACGGTGAGATACGAAGAAGGCAGCTTCGCCAGCGTTTGTGTGTCAGAACCCTTTTTTGGTGCGTTAGTATGCATCGTGGTACACTGCAGAGCTATAGCGCGTCTTTATGTGAAAACAGCCGTGTCAGATGGGGTTGTATGGATTGATTCTGAACGCGACTGAGGGAATGAAAAGTGAATAATAAAAAAAAAGGCTAACCTTTACAAGGCTCATAAATTGCACCGGCTGTTACAGAGCGAAATCAAATGTATGCTTTTATTCTAAAATATTAAGACTAAGAGCAGTTTACTTCTCAAAACGGAGTGGTGCAGGATCGAACTTGCGACCTTTTGATTCCCAAACGGGAAATGATTCTATTGAACCACGGAGGCAATTATAATAAATGGCTGTCAATGTCGCATGTTAAGGCGGCTTTTTGTTTCTGCAGTTATATTTTTGAATAAAAGCGCAATTGTTGTGTTATATTTGTACCTTTTTCTTTGATATTTGGACTTCAGGCTTCATACATTATATAGTTTATGCCTACATTTTGTCATCTACTACTAGAATATAAAAACCGTTTCTGTTTTAACAATGTGTTGACACAGATTACTGTAGAAATGGAACAGACATAAAATGCATGTGTTCCAAATAACGATCTATTATTTCCACTCTAAAACTCCACTTCACTCCCAGATACTCAATCAAGGCATGAGCTGGAAGAAGTTCGTGCATGTTCTAAATTGGTGGGGGGATGGAATAGCCGGCTGCTTCTAGCTTCTTTTTATCAGCACATTTAGAGGACAAAGGACACTGGCGGAGAGGTGTGAAGGGATTTAAGAAGCGATTTAAGGTGGGACGGAATTACAAGTTTTTTCGTAGGCTCTGGTAATTCTAGCGTTAAGGGAAAGCCCAAACACCCTGCGGAGGAAACTCATTTCAGCCACTTGTATTTGCGATCTCATTCTTTTGGTCACTACCCATAGCTCATGACCATAGGTGAGGGTAGGAACATAGATCGACTGGTAAATTGAGAGCTTTGCCTTACCACCTCGACAGACCGATGCAGAGCCTGCATCACTGCCGAAGCCGCACCGATCCGCCTGTCGATCTCACGCTCCATTCTTTCATCAGTCGTGAACAAAACCTCGAGATACTTGAACTTTTCCACTTGGCGCAGGATCTCTCCCCCAACCCTGAGAGGGCACACCACCCATTTCCGGCTGAGGACCATGGTCTCAGATTTGGAGGTGCTGATTCTCATCCCAGCCGCTTCACACTCAGCTGTGAACTGATTCAGAGAGAGCTGAAGATCACGGCCTGATGAAGCAAACAGGACAACATCATCTGCAAAAAGCAGTGACCCAATCCTGAGTCCACCAAATCGGACCCTCTCGACACCCTAGCTGTGCCTAGAAATTCTGTCCATAAAATTTATAAACAGAATCGATGACAAAGGGCAGCTCTGGCGGAGTCCAACTCTCACTGGAAACAGGCTCGACTTATTGCCGGAAATGCTGACCAAGCTCTGACACTGGTTGTACAGGGACCGAACAGCTCTTATCAGGGGGTCCGGCACACCATACTCCCAGAGCACCCACCACAGGATTACCTGAAGGACACGGCCGAACGCCTTTTCCAAGTCCACAAAACACATGTAGACTGGTTGGAAAAACTCCCATGCACCCTCCAGGAATCTACTAAGGGTGTAGAGCTGGTCCACTCTTCTCCGACCAGGACGAAAACCACACTGTTCCTCCTGTATCCGAGGTTCGACTATCTGACAGACCCTCCCCTCCAGGACCCCCAAATAGACTTTTCCAGGGAGGCTGAGGAGTGTGATCCCTCTGTAGTTGGAACACACCTTCCGGTCTTCCTTTTTAACGACGGGGACCACCACCCCGGTCTGCCAATCCAGAGGCACTGTCCATGCGATGTTGCAAAGAAGCCAAGCCAACCAAGACAGTCCTACATCATCCAGAGCCTTGAGGAACTCCGGGCATATCTCATCCACCCTCGGGGCCCTGCCACCAAGGAGTTTTTTGCCCACCTCTGCGTCCCCAGGCTCTGCTTCCTCATTGGAAGGCATGTTAGTGGGATTGAGGATATCTTCGAAGTACTCCTCCCACCGACCCACAACGTCCCAAGCTGAGGTCAGCAACGCACCATCTCCACTATATACAGTGTTGACACTGCACTGCTTCCACCTCCTGAGACGCTTGTATGGTGGACCAGAATCTCCTCGAAGCCGACTGAAAGTCGTTCTCCATGGCCTCCCCAAACTCCTCCCATGCCCGAGTTTTTGCCACAGCAACCACTGAAGCCACATTCCGCTTGGCCTGTCAGTACCTATTAGCTGCCTTCAGAGTCCCACAGGATAAAAGGGTCTGGTAGGACTCCTTCTTCGGTGTCCACCAATTGGTTCAGGGATTGCCGCCACGACAGGCATCAACCACCTTACAGCCACAGCTCCGGTCAGCCGCCTCAACAATAGAGGTACAGAACATGGCCCATTCGGACTCAATGTCCCCCAACTCCCTCGGGACGTGGTCGAAGTTCTGCCAGAGGTGGGAGTTGAAGCTACTTCTGACAAAGGACTCTGCCAGACGTTCCCAGCAGACCCTCACAACATGTTTTGGTCTACCAGGCCTAACTGGCATCCTCCCCCACCATCGAAGCCAACTCACCACCAGGTGGTGATCAGTTGACAGCTCCGCCCCTCTCTACACCAGAGTGTCCAAGACATGTGGTCACAAGTCCGACGACACAACCACAAAGTCGATCATTGAACTGAGGCCAACTGAGGCTTGAACATGGTGTTCGTTATGGACAATCTGTGATGAGCACAGAAGTCCAATAACAAAACACCGCTCAGGTTCAGATCGGGGGGGGGCCATTCCTCCCAATCACGCCCTTCCAGGTCTCATTGTCATTGTCCATGTGAGCATTGAAGTCTCCCAGCAGAACGAGGGAATCCCCAAAAGGTATGCCCTCTAGCACCTCCCCCAGGGACTCCAAAAAGGGTGGGTAGTACAAACTGCTGTTCAGCGCATACGGACAAACAACAGTCAGGACCCTTCCCTCCACCCGAAGGCTGAGGGAGGCTACCCTCTCGTCCACCGGGGTAAACCCCAATGTACAGGGGGCCCTGGTGATCCGCGTCCGGGTGAGGGAAAACGCTGTCCAAATTTTTTCTTCATCATAAGAGGTCTATTGAACCGTTCTTTGTCTCATCCCTCACCTAGGACCAGTTTGCCTTGGGTGAACCTACCAGGGACATAAAGCCCCGAACAAAAGAGCTCCTAGGATCATTGGGACATGCAAACCCCTCCACCACGATAAGGTGTTAAAGAACATTAGTAAAATAAAAACAACAGAATGGTAAATCACAAAGCAATAATTAGCAAACAAACACAGATAACAGTTTACCCTAGTAGTTTGTGTAGATTGTGTAGAATTCACAATTGGTATGCCAGCTTGAAAAGAGTTTGATGTGTGGTACAGAAAGTAATGCTGCATATGAGGATCTGAATGAGCGATAGGGAGTGTACGTCTGTAGGAGATCAGTGAGGTAGGGAGGAGAGAAGTTGTGGAGAGCTTTAAATGTTAAGAGCGGGATTTTGTATCGTATTCTGTAGTTAACAGGGAGCCAGTGAAGTTGAGAGAAAATCGCTGTGATATGTTCAGTGGATTTAGAACAGCAGGTTATTATCCTGGCAGCATAATTGTGAAGAAGTTGTAAGAGATGGATATGTTTTTGTGGGATGCCAGATAAAATAGCATTACAGTAATCTATACATGATTAAGGTATTAACCAATACTTCAGTACTGTGTTGCGTAAGAACAGGACGATGTCTAGAAATGTTGCAGAGAAGGAAGAAGGCAGTCCGAGAAACGTTACTAATCTATACTAATAAAAGGCAAAGCCCTCACTCACTCACTCACTCACTCACTCACTCACTCACTCACTCACTCACTCACTCACTTACTCGCTCACTCGCTCACTCACTGACTCATCACTAATTCTCCAACTTCCTGTGTAGGTAGAAGGCTGAAATTTGGCAGCTCATTCCTTACAGCTTACTTACAAAAGTTGGGCAGGTTTCATTTTGAAATTCTACGCCTAATGGTCATAACTGGAAGGTATTTTTCTCCATTAACTGTAATAGAGTTGAGCTGGAAATACGTGGGGGGGGCGGAGTTTCGTGTGACATCATCACGCCTCCCACGTAATCACGTGAACTGACTGTCAACGCAGTGCGCAGAAAACCAGGAAGACCTCCAAAAAGCGCTTAAGAAAACATGCATTATATAATTGAGAAGATAGCGAAAAAATAAGAAGCGAGCGAGTGACATATACTACCATATTCATAAGTGCTGCTACCTCGGAAAGAAAGCACGGTGTAAACCTAAACTTTAAATTAAGTTCATAGACAGGCTACCGCTGGCGTTTCACATGCCCACAGGTAATGCGGGATACAAGTTTAATGAGAGGACGCAGGATATAAACGAGAGTTTTGATCACTTTGTAACTAAGTTAAAATTGTAGGTGAAGGGGTGCTTATGCAAATTCCGAGACTGTGTTTGTGGGGATTGACAGTTAAGGCGGTGGGGAGTCACGCCATCATCTCCCTCCCTTTCATCTTATTTCGCTTCATGAGCTGAGCTCCGCGGCTAACGCCGTCTTCCGAAGCAACTTCGTCAGACTGCCACCAAATACTCACAGAAAAATCCACAAGTTAATACACACGCTGTCTCTCGAGTTTCTCCACACTGAATCCTCCTGGCACTACTTACAAAAGGTCACATTGACAATCGTGTTAAGTTATTGTTTTATCTTGGTAGAGTAATATATATTGCTCTACTGTCCCCTATTGTATTATTAATATGCAGCCTTAGAATGCCTAATCTCACAGACTTACCACTGTATATAACTTATCCCCACCTTCCCTTCTATATCTATAAGCTCAGGCAATTAGATGTAGTAAAAAGACAAGCAGGAGTTAAGTTACACATAAAATAATGTATTACTGATAATATTCATAAATAATAACAAAATGCAAAGTACATTTGAATATTGGCAACCATACAACCTGATAAAATGGTGATGTGTAATTCAGGCTTGTAGTTACTTAAAATGTCTCTAGTTAAGGCATCGTTGGTGCTCAGCTTTCAGCCACATGTCTGTTCAATATGGCTGCTGAGCTGTGCTCTTCATTGTGTTGTCTTCATCATCACAGGTTAGCAAGAGAGATGCTTCTTCATCATATGTCAGTTAGAGAGATGCTTCTTCATATGTGGGTCAGTTAGAGAGAGAGAGAATGTGGTTGAGCAAGTACATTTATAGATGTTCTCTCCAATTCCTAGAACCAATAGGATATCATGGTACTTGAAGGCCTCTGAGACAAGCCAATTCCAAACAGCCATACCTCAGACCAATGGGAGAAATAGTACATTTAACACCTCACCCCCCCCCAAGACCATATGTTAAGCTAACCTGGCATTGTGTGGGGGATCAAACTGGTTTAAGACACATCCCCCCAAATCCTGTCGTAAAATTACAAAGAGACAGTCGTAAAAGGGGATGGGGAAGGCAAACATGAATACCTCTCACCACTTGGTTTGCCTAAATTATAAATAAAGACATACAAAATATTTATCAAGTTATATGCAAAATCTCACATCACAACACTCCACCCCGATGAATGTTTTGTACAATGTCTTTATACACAATGTCTTTAAATTGTTTCAAGAGTCTGATGCATAACTTGTGCATTGATTTGCAGTATTTGCTCTCCCAGTGTTAAAAGTTGTCCGTGACCATTTGTCCATTACATATCTTCTTTATTTCAAAGACAATCTGAAGAACTTGGAAGCGCTCCTGATGACTTGTATCTGCTCCAGCTTGCGTCAACTCTTTCTGCAGTCTCATATGTCATCAGATCTGGTGGTTCAAAATGAGACAAGTCCACCCCTTCCACTAAACTAGCCCACTACAATTGAGTCTATTGTGTGAATTTTTAATCTGTACTTGTTCTCTGTCTAACTGCTAATTAGACCCCTGTCCCAAACTATCTAAGCATATGCAGCTGTACAATTAACATCAAAATTTGAAAGGTAACATGCCACAGGTGCCAGTACAACCACTTCTGCCCAAGTGACAGCACATGTGCCACTGCATAAACTGTTCACAAACCAACATTTGTGGCCCCTCTGCACACATTTGGGGTTGACTTAGTTGCCTCTTGTGCTTTCCTACCCATGGTGCAACTCTTGACTGCCATCAGCCTTTACCAGTATAGGCTGGCATCACCACCATGAGACATCAAAGCTTGCAACTCTCATCATTCCCCGTAGGCCACCCCTAGAGTTGTTTGCTCACCATATGCATACTCATTGTGCTAAACACCTCGGTTCAGAATTGGCCCACTGGTCCTGTGCCTGTACCACAGCCGACAATCTCAGCAGGGCTTCCATATTTTCCCAATTAGACTATACCTAAACATCGGAGCCCATATGTCTTGCAAATGTATCAGCTGCACCTGCTTTCCTGAAAAGTTCACCAATTTTCTTAGTATACATTTTCCTTAATATTATTAATTATATTAATTATCCCACTTAATTAATTAATACCCAGAATGTATACTTTATGAGCCCAAAATGAATCCCCTTATTTTGGCATTCCTAACTGGTTTGTTCAGTTTCCACCCCTTGGAATATAAATTTGCTGCAGTAATGAACAAACCTTTCCTTTTAAACTATAGCTATTGTGACTAGTCCTTATTATTGCATGACTTGTGGACTTGTTACTCACTTAAACCCCAGTAAGTGTCTTTTCTTGCTGTCTCTTCAGTTCTTCTTCATGTCTTTGTCTTTAGTCTTTACGTGTTGTCTTTTCTTCATTCTGCTATGTAGGCAGGTCTGCAAAATGGAAGGTGACAAAGCAGTTTCTGTCCATCTCATTTTCTT
Organism: Polypterus senegalus; assembly: GCF_016835505.1. NCBI lineage: Eukaryota > Metazoa > Chordata > Cladistia > Polypteriformes > Polypteridae > Polypterus > Polypterus senegalus. The sequence goes on from NC_053156.1 coordinate 9,416,125, forward strand.
GGCTGTCGACCTGGTGCCAAAACTCAAACTTTGCTTCCAGGCATTCATTGGAACAGCTTGGCACTAGTGCCACACCACTCCAATGTGCCAATGGTAACCCGATCTCCTGCATGGATTTTACTCTGCTAATTGCCTTCACTATTTATTACCTGCACCAAACCAAAGTCCATAAAACCTTACAATAGAAGTAGCACTATTGCAAAAGGCCAGAAAATTGAAACAGAAATAACTATTTTCCTTTCCTGTCTTCCTGCACTACCCTTCTATTTTTTTTCATTGCCTGTGTGTCCTTTTTTTATTGTATGGTAACTACTACCTGAAAGTGTGGACTGAAGCCTCTCCAGAACCCAAGTTCTAAATCCAGCATTTCTGCTAAAACTGACCTGTGTTCTTTACTAAAGACCAGCTCACTTTTCTCCATTTTATTGCATGGAGAGTCATAGGCTGTCTTTTTATACAACTGGTCAGTCAGGTTTCGAATTACTGAACCTAAGTGTGTGTGCTTTTTAATTACAGCTGGGCCTAGCACAGCTGTTAGGACCTTCACACCCCTGTGCATTCCTGGCTTCCTGCTGAGCTTGTAAAACTTCCTGCTGCACCATCCCCATCCTTTGTTCTTTGGCTTGTCCTGTTTCATTCAAACCAACTCCTAAACTGGTGCACTTTCTTTCCAACTCAGCCATTCTTGCACTAGCACATTCAGACCTTTCACACACAAGCACTTGAATTCCTTTCATTTCCATTGTTCTTTGTTTTAATTCCACACTTTCTTTACTCAGTATCCTTAAGCCAATATCCAGTTCATGCCCTCTAGTCAACAATTGCCATTCACACTCACCAGCTCCTCTGCCTTCTATCTGATCTCTTTGTCCTAAATCAAATTTCAATGCAGCACTGGTTACCTTTCCTAACAGTGGTGAAATATCTATCAGTGTAGCATGCTCTTTAAATACTGGACAGGCCTCAGAATTACTTGGAGATTGTGGTGCAGTGGAGAATAAAGGAAGAAAACACCCTTGCTGTTTTCCCTTCCTTTCATCTCTCTCCTTTTCCTCACACTCACATTCCCACTCTTTATCTGAGCACACATCTGTCTCATGTAAGTCACCCACCCATGTTTTAGGGTTCCAGTCTGATCTGGTTACTGTTGCCCTAACTTTCACCATGGGCGGTGTACATTTCTTTTTTCCACTTCTTTCACTGCTTTCTACTTTAGCAGTGGGTGTTCTACATGCTAACACTTCACAATTATCACACCAACTGTTACATCTTTCAAAACTCTCACTCAACATTCCATAACTTTCACTTTCATTCACTTTGCTATTTTCTTCCTTATCATGATCTTCCTTATTACCAATAATACAAGCTAGTAAACCTCTTATAACAGCAGCTGTCTTCTTTAAACCTGATCTCTGTTTTCTTGCTTTTAATCCTTCCAGCCCCCTTCCATTTTGTGGCACACTCAGCTCAGCTACTGCTTTCTCTACCTGAACTACAGGTTTCCTAGCTTTAGCCTGCTTCCCTCTGCCACTCCACTGGAAGATGGCTGACTTTAAAATGAACTTAGGCATTTCTAAGTCTACAATTTCTCTAATACAATTTGCCAAATTCGTTATGGGTTGGCCTACTTTTGCCCCTGTAAGCAAACATACACATACATACACAAAGATTCTAAACAAATAAGTACCGTATGAATGACGAATGCATGTCCCATCACTCCCTAGCACTTTAACCACTTAAATGCCGTATGAATGACGCATGCATCTTTCACCACTCCCTAGCACTTTAATTAGGGACTCACTACCACCAGCACTAACAAACATGCGGGTGTCCTTGTGACACACATGAAGTCTCTACACTTTGTTGGTTATATTCCATTCAGCAACCAAACAATGTTTTACTTCCACCGCATTTGTACACTGGGTGCCCTAAAATTCACATACATAAACAAACACATACATCAAAACAGTATTTGCAAACAGGGTGCAAAACTTGGTTACCCCAAAATCCTGCCGACTACGCCAATTGTTTTATCTTGGTAGAGTAATATATATTGCTCTACTGTCCCCTATTGTATTATTAATATGTAGCTTTAGAATACCTAATCTCACAGACTTACCACTGTATATAACTTATCCCCACCTTCCCTTCTATATCTATAAGCTCAGGCAATTAGATGTAGTAAAAAGACAAGCAGGAGTTAAGTTACACATAAAATAATGTATTACTGATAATATTCATAAATAATAACAAAATGCAAAGTACATTTGAATATTGGCAACCATACAACCTGATAAAATGGTGATGTGTAATTCAGGTGGCACTTGCAGTTACTTAAAATGTCTCTAGTTAAGGCATCGTTGGTGCTCAGCTTTCAGCCACATGTCTGTTCGATATGGCTGCTGAGCTGTGCTCTTCATTGTGTTGTCTTCATCATCACAGGTTAGCAAGAGAGATGCTTCTTCATCATATGTCAGTTAGAGAGATGCTTCTTCATATGTGAGTCAGAGAGCGAGAGAATGTGGTTGAGCAAGTACATTTATAGATGTTCTCTCCAATTCCTAGAACCAATAGGATATCATGGTACTTGAAGGCCTCTGAGACAAGCCAATTCCAAACAGCCATACCTCAGACCAATGGGAGAAATAGTACATTTAACACCTCAACCCCCCCAAGACCATATGTTAAGCTAACCTGGCTTTGTGTGGGGATCAAACTGGTTTAAGACACATCCCCCCAAATCCTGTCGTAAAATTACAAAGAGACAGTCGTAAAAAGGGGGATGGGGGAAGGCAAACATGAATACCTCTCACCACTTGGTTTGCCTAAATTATAAATAAAGACATACAAAATATTTATCAAGTTATATGCAAAATCCTACATCACAACAGTTATTTTTAAAATCTTTCCTTTTCTTAGCACAAGCACAGCTGAGAAGCTTCGATGCATTACAAGCAAAGGGGAGCTTTTGTCAATGCATGATTTCCTGGTACACCGATTACATTGATCAGCGCATCCCGATTCATTTTACCCTCGCACCACCTTAGTTTGAGAAGAAGTATGAAAAATATGAGGTTAACACAGAAAAACAGATCACCAATTCAAGCTTTATGAATAATCGATTCGCCATCAATAATTGTTTTGGTAAAGCCATCCTCCTTCCATTTTATAATTTTTCCGCCACTAGCCATGATTAAATGAACGGTAAAAAAGTAAGAGCAAAGCGAGAGTGACTTATTTAGGCAGGCATATATATGACAGCAACACTCATGACAATGTCAATCATGTTACGTTATTATTAAAATGTTTCCTTTTCTTTTTCATTGCTTCTTTAACACACTACTTCTCCGCTGCGAGGCGCGGGTATTTTGCTATATATATATATGAATGACCTCCAAAGAGCGCTGAGACTTTTGATATCATGAACGTGTCTGCAAAAACTGGGGCCTCTTGCCCAGCAAAGTCGAGCAGCCAGCGCCAGCTATAGCTGTGCCGCCTTTGAGACGCTGACTGCGCTTCTGCCTTAAGTCAAAATGAGCACTTTTAATTTTTTTCATCCTCCCCCTGCGCTATAGCCCAGACAAGTGCAAACACGGGACCCCTTTTCTACACCGCGGCAAACTAATATTAAGGCGATTTGCACTTTCTTTTGCACGTATACGATTATGAGGTCGTCAGCTCGGATTATGAAGACACGCACAGGAGTGAAGGACTGACAGTGCCATCACAGCCGATTATTGGCGGGTCGTCTCACCAGTCTACACAAGACCCACCGCGACTGTCCCCAAAAGGCGATCATAATGTCAGCGAACACATCTCTCTATACTATATAAAAGAAAAAGGCAACTTTCCTTTCTTTTTTCCTTTTATCCCAAACCAAAGCCTTTGTCTCTTAACACTGCAGAGGACACAAAAGTAATTTTCTTTAAATGCCGGTAAGGCACTTTACCAGAGGCACAAATTTGAACGTTCACATAGAAAATGTAATTTCAATGTACCTGTACTTCTTAAAATGTTAATGTTTTACTGTTTAATAACTAATAGACTATAATTTATTATTTTTTCCTTGCACTCAGTGACCAAACCTATACACACACACATATAGACACATACAAACATACACCCACGTATATGTATGTGTATATATATATATATATATATACATCCCCATGGGCTCACCACCTATGGGAGGGGCCAAGGAGGTTGGGTGCAATGTGAGTTGGGTGGTGGCCGAGGCGGGGACCTTGGCGGTCTGATCCTCGGCTACAGAAACTGGCTCTTGGAACGTGGAATGTCACCTCTCTGAAGGGGAAGGAGCCTGAGCTAGTGCGCGAGGTCGAGAGGTTCCGGCTAGATATAGTCGGACTCACCTCGACGCACAGCGACTCTGGAACCAATCTCCTTGAGAGGGGCTGGACTCTCTACCACTCTGGAGTTGCCCCCGGTGAGAGGCGCCGAGCAGGTGTGGGCATACTTATTGCCCCCACTGGAGCCTGTGCATTGGGGTTTACCCGGTGGACGAGAGGGTGGCCTCCCTCCGCCGGGTGGGGAAGGGTCCTGACTGTTGTTTGTGCGTATGCGCCGAACAGCAGTTTGGAGTATCCACCCTTTTTGGAGTCTCTGGAGGGGTTGCTAGAGGGCATACCTTCTGGGATTCCCTCGTTTTGCTGGGAGACTTCAATGCTCACGTGGGCAATGACAGTGAGACCTGGAAGGGCGTGATTGGGAGGAATGGCCCCCCCGATCTGAACCCGAGCGGTGTTTTGTTATTGGACTTCTGTGCTCGTCACGGATTGTCCATAACGAACACCATGTTCAAGCATAAGGGTGTTCATATGTGCACTTGGCACCAGGACACCCTAGGCCTCAGGTCGATGATCGACTTTGTGGTCGTGTCGTCGGACTTGCGGCCATATGTCTTGGACACTCGGGTGAAGAGAGGGGCGGAGCTGTCAACTGATCACCACCTGGTGGTGAGTTGGCTTCGATGGTGGGGGAAGAAGGCCCAAACGTGTTGTGAGGGTCTGCTGGGAACGGCTGTCAGAGTCTCCTTCTCAGAAGTAGCTTCAACTCCCACCTCCGCAGAACTTCAACCACGCCCCGAGGGAGGTGGGGACATTGAGTCCGAATGGGCCATGTTCCGTGCCTCTATTGTTGAGGCGGCTGACCGGAGCTGTGGCCGCAAGGTGGTCGGTGCCTGTCGTGGCGGCAATCCCGAACCCGTTGGTGGACACCGCGTGAGGGATGCCGTCAAGCTGAAGAAGGAGTCCTATAGGACTTTTTGTCCTGTGGGTCTCTGGAGGCAGCTGATAGGTACCGCAGGCCAAGCGAACGCTGCTTCGTTGTTGCTGAGGCAAAACTCGGGCATGGGAGGAGTTTGGAGAGGCCATGGAGAACGACTTTCGGACGGCTTCGAGGAGATTCTGGTCCACCGTCCGGCGTCTCAGGAGGGGGAAGCAGTGCAGTGTCAACACCGTATATAGTGGGGATGGTGCGCTGCTGACCTCGACTTCGACGTTAGGGTCGGTGGGAGGAGTACTTCAAGACCTCCTCAATCCCACTAATATGCCTTCCAATGAGGAAGCAGAGCCTGGGGACTCTGAGGTGGGCTCTCCCATCTCTGGGACTGAAGTCACCGAGGTGGTCAAAAAACTCCTTGGTGGCAGGGCCCCGGGGGTGGATGAGATACCGGAGTTCCTTAAGGCTCTGGATGTTGTAGGACTGTCTTGGTTGACACGCCTCTGCAACATCGCATGGACATCGGGACAGTGCCTCTGGATTGGCAGACCGGGGTGGTGGTCCCCCTCTTTAAAAAGGGGGACCGGAGGGTGTGTTCCAACTATAGAGGGATCACACTCCTCAGCCTCCCTGGAAAAGTCTATTCGGGGTTTCTGGAGAGGAGGGTCCGTCGGATAGTCGAACCTCGGATTCAGGAGGAACAGTGTGGTTTTCGTCCTGGTCGCGAACAGTGGACCAGCTCTTCACCCTTAGCAGAGTCCTGAGGGTGCATGGGAGTTTGCCCGACCGGTCTACATGTGTTTTGTGGACTTGGAAAAGGCATTCGACCGTGTCCCTCGGGGAATCCTGTGGGGGGTGCTCCGGGAGTATGGGGTACCGGACCCCCTGATAAGAGCTGTTCGGTCTCTGTACAACCGGTGTCAGAGCTTGGTCCGCATTGCCGCAGTAAGTCGAGCCCGCTTCCAGTGAGAGTTGGACTCCGCCAGGGCTGCCCTTTGTCACCGATTCTGTTCATAACTTTTATGGACAGAATTTCTAGGCGCAGCCAGGGTGTTGAAGGGGTCCGTTTGGTGGACTCAGGATTGGGTCACTGCTTTTGCAGATGATGTTGTCCTGTTTGCTTCATCAGGCCGTGATCTTCAGCTCTCTGGATCGGTTCGCAGCTGAGTGTGAAGCGGCTGGGATGAGAATCAGCACCTCCAAATCCGAGAGCATGGTCCTCAGCCGGAAAAGGGTGGAGTGCCCTCTCAGGGTTGGGGGAGAGATCCTGCCCCAAGTGGAGGAGTTCAAGTATCTCGGGGTCTTGTTCACGAGTGAGGGAAGAATGGAGCGTGAGATCGACAGGCGGATCGGTGCGGCATCCGCAGTGATGCGGCTCTGCATCGGTCTGTCGTGGTGAAAAGGAGCTGAGCCGTAAGGCAAAGCTCTCAATTTACCAGTCGATCTACGCTCCTACCCTCACCTATGGTCATGAGCTATGGGTAGTGACCGAAAGAACGAGATCCCGAATACAAGCGGCTGAAATGAGTTTCCTCCGCAGGGTGTCTGGGCTTTCCCTTAAAGATAGGGTGAGAAGCTCAGTCATCCGGGAGGGGCTCAGAGTAGAGCCGCTGCTCCTCCGCATCGAGAGGAGTCAGATGAGGTGGCTCGGGCATCTGATCAGGATGCCTCCTGGACGCCTCCCTGGTGAGGTGTTCCGGCACGCCCAACCGGGAGGAGGCCCGGGGAAGACCCAGGACACGCTGGAGGGACTATGTCTCCCGGCTGGCCTGGGAACGCCTTTGGGATTCTCCCGAAGAGCTGGAAGAAGTGGCCGGGAGAGGGAAGTCTGGGCCTCTCTGCTTAAGCTGCTGCCCCCGCGACCCGACCTCGGATAAGCGGAGATGGATGGATGGATGGATGGATGGATATATATATACACACACACACATACATACATACACACATATATATAATTTGTGTGTGTATGTATGTATGTGTGTGTATATATGATGTAGATAGGTATGTATGTATGTATATATATATGTGTATATGTAGATATGTATATAGATATGTAGATATGTATGTGTATATATATGTATTTATATATGTATGTATGTATGTATGTATGTGTGTGTGTGTGTGTGTGTGTGTATATATATGACAGCAGAAATCCAAGCTGTGAGAAAACAGTAAAAAGGAGGCGTGTCAGACATCGTGGTACATTTTCTGATGCAGCTACCGAAAACAACTTTGTGACGCTGCCCAAATACACAAAACAATTACTTTGACAATCATGTTACATTATTTTCAAAATGTTTCCTTTTCTTTCTCTTCCTTCTTTAACACACTACTTCTCGCTGCCAAGCTGGTATATATATATATAGATATATATATATATATATATATATATATATATATATATATATATATATATAGACAGATATGAGAACAACATATATATAGATAGATAGATAGATAGATAGATAGATAGAGATATATATATATAGATAGATATGAGAACAACACTCATATCAATGACAAAACAATTACATTAACAACCATGTTACGTTATTTTAAAAATTTTTCCTTTTCTTTTTCGTACCTTCTTTAACACACTACTTCTCTTTAACTTGGAAATGTTTGTGTTGTGACTGATTAAGTGCTTTCTCGCACCCTTGCACCCTCAGACACCACGTCAGACACCAGGTAAAAGTCCAATAGTGATATTTATTATTACAATAATGTGCACAAAGCACTCTCCACTCCCAAATACTCCAACAACAATACCATAAACCAATCCTCCACTCTCAGACGCTTAGCCACCCTGCCTCCCAACTCAGCTCCTTGTCTGGGAGTTCCCATGATTCTTTTATACTCCCTGACCCGAAGGTGTTCCTGCCCAACAGTCCAGAAGTCCTTATTCCTTCCGGGTCAGGGTAAATAGTCCTTTTCTCACCCCGGAAGCCCGTCGCTCTTCCTATGACAAACTTCCGGGTCATAGGGCACGAAGAACTCTTCGGTCCTCCCTGCAGCTCCCTCTCGTGGCCCCCATGGCATCCAGTAGGGCGGTGCATAAAAACTCCATTGTCCATGATGCCCTGCTGGTTTTCTGGGGACCTCCATGTTGCAAGGAGGGCTCCACCTGGCGGCTAGGGGTATTGGCCGGGATAAACAGCCGGCCATCCTCCACAGTGTTAATATTGTTATTTAAAATATAAGAATGGTTATCCTTAGCAAGTGTTATAATAAGTTTGTTATAATATTAAGATTTGTGTCACTGAATCTGTTTGAGACCTTTTTTAAATGTATTTTTCATTCTTTTCTATGTAACATGCCATGAAGAGCTGAGCCAGATTTAGCATAGAGTGTCAGCATTCAGAATTGTTAGGCCAAGCAAAGCATAAAGACAAACAGGGAAAGCTGGAAGGCTGTGTTGTCAGCACTAGAGAAGACTGAGTGTTATTTGAACCTAATGTTTGATGTCAGCATGAAATTGTCTGGCCTTGTTTGGAATTGTAACGGGAGCCTGGGCGTGTAGAAAACAATATAAAAGAAGATTGGGGCATTGCCAACTTTGAGAAACCGTGTGGACGGAAGACATTGATCCAAAATCATCCTACGTTGTGACAATGAAAGCAGTTTCTACACGCCGGGTCCCCAAAATCCTCTAAATGAAACCTGCCTGTTTCTCCTGTCTGTACTTCAATGTAAGCCGAAATTAAACCAAGCTAAGTATATTCTGTCTTTTCTGTGAGTTTGTCACCACCTATCGCTTAAGAGAGGGATATCGACGTTATTATTTATAATTATTTAAATAAGTTCATTAAAACGCTGCAATATTAAAGAACATATGTCCAAGGAGCTAAAACCTCCCATTGGAAACATTCTGCCGCTGCGAGCAGGGTTCTGGCTATATTAATAAACCATATATTTATGATGTATAATATATTTAAAACATACGCTTCGGATAATGTTGTTGTTGGAGGTCTCAGTCAAGTCCGCTTACCGGGTTGGTCGCGCGCACACCCGTGGCTGAGTTATTTAATACTTATACTGCCCCGATAGCATGGCCTGAGCTAGAAGGAGAAATTAATCCTTCAAATGTCCAACAGGTGGTATTGGCACTCAAGCTAGGCTGCAGGGGAAAAAAGGAACAACAAGCCGCCGTTGAAATCGGATGGCCTCTATTAACTGCAGTACATTAATTAGATCATAAACTGCAAAGTATGGTTATAGAGTGTGGGGAACTCAAACAAGAAATAGAAAACCTACAAAGAAAAGCAAGTTATTACTCGAGAATGCATGGAAAATGCGACGTCTCGGGTGAATGAGTGGAAGACTAAATGTACTATGCTAGCTCTCTGTTTATTGCATGCTAAGTGACGTAAACACGGGAAAACACAGCCCGTTTCCTCTTTTAAAATATGAGTCATAATGCAAGGCGATTGGAACCCAGAAACATGGGATGGCATTGTACGTAACTCAGATAGTGACGACAATATCTGGGAGGAGGACGATGAGGAAGGAGATGCGATAAATTGTAGTAATGACAAGTGTAAAATTATAGATGTGAGACTGGTCATGCAAAATAAGGCAAAAGAGCAACCAGGCGGACAGCACAGGGTAACACGAACTGTACGTAATTTTATACAAGCAGAGTTTCTGGAAATTAGTAAACAATATAGACAGAAACCAGGCGAGAGCTTGATGCAGGGGATATTACGTATGTGGGATGAAGAGGGTGATAGCTGTCAGTTGACAGAGATTAAATATTTAGGCTCTATCACCACAAATCCTAAATTAAGAAATGCGTTACGAGGGGGACAGAATCAAGCGATTGTATCGATAGTGGAATGGGTAGTAAACGCCATCAAACATGCATATCCAGATGCAAGAGACACGGAAGAAACTGATAGATCTTGGCGTACAGCTTCTGAAGCAATTCAGCAGCTGCAAGAATTGGGTGTGCAATCAGCTATTTATAAAGCCGCACCAGGAGTTGCGTTTGCTGGCTCTGATAATGAAGCATTCACTACCAGAATGCGAAACTGGCTAATAAAAAATGCACCGCACCATTTACAAGGGGCTCTATTATCTATGCTCGCCGGAGTTAATCAGCAGACAGTATGGGATGTGGCCGCATTATTGCGGCAGTTAGATGAATTGGGTGCGACAGGCAGAGACCAGTCAGAGCCATAGATTGACATAATATGATAAAAAGAATAAGCCGTGCAAAGATAGTGCGTGATCTGCTACACGCAGGAATAAATAGAATGGATATCGATGGCAAATCAACAGGGGAACTTTTTCGGAGATGACAAGCTCTGAGAAAGTCTACAACAGATGAGGGTAGAATCACTCCAACCGCACCGCCTAGTGAGGAGGAAAAGAAACACTCTGAACAAACACCAAGATGATTTTTTAACTTTTCGAAAGAGTGCTGCACACCCCGACCAACATATTGAGGAGATGGCAGGTCTCCTGTAGGCGGGGAGGTACGGCTCATTCATACAGGAGACTGACGCCCGTACGTCCCGCTAACCATTTACTGGGGCAAAGGAAAAAAAACACATCAGGTTATGGCACTTATGGACACTGGGGCAGAAGTCACTTTAATTTACGGGAATCCACATAACTTTTCAGGACCAATTGTAAATGTAAATGGATACAGAGGCTCAGATATACAGGCGAAACTAATCACAGTACACATAGCAATAGGAAAGTCACACTCTTTTAAAGCTAAGGTGCTAATTTCAGAATTGCCTGAATATATTCTGGGGATAGATATTCTTACAGGAAAGTCATTCCAAACAGAATGGGGAACATTTTCTTTTGGGATTCGTAATGTCATGTTTAGAGTAGTGAAAGCAATAATAAGAGGAAAGGCAAAATGGACCCCTTTAGAAATTCCAGTACCTGACACTCCTGGAAATTTAAAACAGTATCGTTTGCCAGGAAGTTTGCAAGAAATAGTAGAAACAGTGGAAGAGTTATTGCGGGTAGGAATTATTCGACCTGCAGTTAGCCCTTTCAATTCTCCTGTGTGGCCAGTCAGAAAACCGGATGGTTCATGGAGAATGACCATCGATCTAAATGCTAAAGCACCACAATTGACTGCTGCAGTTCCTGATATTGTGACCATCATAGAAGACATCATGGCTAATGCAGGAGAGTGGCATGCTGTTATTGACCTGGCTAATGCGTTTTTCTCTATTCCAATTGCAACCCAAAGTCAAGATCAGTGTGCATTTACATGGAAGGACAGACAGTACACCTTTCGAGTACTGCCACAGGGATACCTACACAGCCCTATGTTGTGCCATGGACTTGTAGCAAGAGATCTGGCTACCTGCTCAGATTTGGAAAAGGTACGATGTTTCCATTATGTGGATGATATAATGTTAACTGGGGATGAAGCATCAGTAACAAAGGCATTGCCAGTTTTAATATCCCACATGGAGAGCAGAGGATGGGCTATCAATAAAGACAAAATCCAAGGACCCACCAGAGAAGTTAAATTTCTGGGCATGATGTGGTTTGGGCCAGAAAAATGAGTGCCCCAAAAAGTAATTGACTCTTTGTATAAGTTAAAGGCACCAACTAACAAAAAAGAAGCTCAGTGCTTTGTGGGACTAATGGGTTTTTGGAGAGCTTTTGTGCCACATTTGGGACTAATTTTAAGACCTATATATGATGTTGTCAAGAAAAAGGCACGGTTTGAATGGACAGAAAAACAAGAAGCTGCGTTTGAGGCAGCGAAAGAAGCTTTAGTCCAACACCAAGGACTGGGACCTTTAAAAGCTAATTTGCCTTTTGAACTTGAAGCCACAGAACAGAATAATATTGCTACGTGGAGCTTGTGGCAAAAGCATGGCAGCAAACGTGTTCCCATCGGCTTTTGGAGCCGACAGCTGACAGGCTCACAGACTAAATACACACCACTTGAAAAGCAGCTTCTAACAGCATACTGGGCTCTTTTGCACACTGAGAGACAGACAGGTCCTGCTCCGATAAAGCTACGTACTAACTTGCCCATTGCTGGGTGAGTTAGAGATAATGGCCTGGGAGTGAGAGCAGGCGCTGCCCAAAATCAAACTTTATGCAAGTGGAAATGGTATTTGCAAGCAAGAGCACACTTTGAAGGCAAAGACACGAGTGCCTTACAAGTGGCTATGGCCGGAGCTGTGATTTATCAGGATCCAGAGGACATACCACCTGTTCAGCCTGTAGTGGAGTCGCCCTTTAAAGAAGCACCAGCCTATGATCATTTGACACCAGCGCAACAAGAGACAGCTGGTTCACAGACGGGTCAGCAACTGTGGAAGGAGGAAAAAGGCTTTGGAGAGCAGTAGCTTATCAACCTCACACTGAGACCATCCTGCAGCAACAGGGGGAAGGTAAATCAAGCCAATGGGCTGAACCTATTGCTGTCGCTATGGCATTGACAGAAAATCAAAGCTTCCCTATTGTTGTTTATACTGATAGCTGAGCAGTTTTTCAAGGACTAACAGTTTGGATCACAATGTGGAGAAGGGCTGCTCGGACTATTCATGGGAGAGAACTCTGGGGTGGCACAGAACTGTGGGAGCAGCTTTGGACAATGGGCACAAGAGGGGAAACTCTCATTGGTCATGTAGATGCCCATGCCCCACTGATATCCCTTGAGAGGATTTATAACCAACAAGCTGATCTCATAGCTGCTGTTCGAGAAATCAACCTGGAAGAAGTCTATCCAGAGAATGATGACCTGTTCAAATATGCTGAAGTAAATGTAATCGATGTAATGGAGTATTAAAATGGACAATTGAAGGGGGCAACAGCTGACTGCAATATCAACACCTGAGAATGATGTAATATTATATGTGTTTAAACAGGAAGCAACAACAAATGTAAATTGATAATTGATAAATTTCAGTCAGGCTTCAGAACAAATCACAGCACAGAAACTGCACTTGTTAAAGTAGTCAATGATTTGCGAGTGAATGCAGACAGAGGTCATTTATCTGTTCTCATCCTCTTAGATCTGAGTGCCGCATTTGACACCATTGATCATAATATTCTTAAAAATCACCTTAGTCAATGGGTGGGCCTCTCTGGCAGTGTCTTAAATTGGTTTGAATCCTACCTGACAGGGAGAAAATTCTTTGTGAGTTGTGGTAATTACAACTCGAAGACACATGATATCCAATATGGTGTTCCACAAGGCTCTATCCTGGGTCCGCTGCTCTTCTCAATCTACATGCTACCGTTAGGTCAGATTATCTCAGAGCACAACGTGAGCTACCACAGCTATGCTGATGACACACAGCTGTACTTATCAATAGCACCTGATGACCCCGACTCTCTTGATTCACTAACACAATGTCTGACTTGTATCTCAGAATGGATGAATAGTAATTTTCTCAAGTTAAATAAAGATAAAACTGAAATCTTAGTGATTGGCAATAATGGATACAATGAGGCTATTAGAAATAAACTGGGTACATTAGAATTAAAAGTCAAGACGGAGGTAAAAAGCTTAGGGGTAATTGTTGACTGTAATCTGAATTTTAAATTGCATATTAATCAGATCATTAGGACAGCATTTTTTCACTTAAGAAACATAAGTAAAGTTAGACCTCTTATATCACTGAAAGATGCTGAGAAATGAGTTCACGTGTTTGTTTTCAGTCAACTAGATTACTGTAACGCACTCCTCTCAGGACTACCCAAAAAAGACATAAATCATTTACAACGAGTGCAGAATGCAGCTGCTAGAATCCTAACTAGGAAAAGAAAATCCGAACACATTTCTCCAGTTTTAATGTCACTACACTGGTTACCTGTGTCATTCAGGATTGACTTTAAAATTCTGCTTATGGTTTATAAAGCCTTAAATAATCTCGCTCCATCTTATATATCGGAGTGTCTGACGCCTTATATTCCAAATCGTAACCTCAGATCCTCAAATGAGTGTCTCCTTAGAATTCCAAGAACAAAACTTAAAAGAAGTGGTGAGGCGGGCAGGCGGCCTTCTGCTGCTATGCACCTAAAATCTGGAATAGCCTGCCAATAGGAATTCACCAGGCTGATACAGTAGAGCACTTTAAAACACTGCTGAAAACACATTACTTTAACATGGCCTTTTTATAACTTCATTTTAATCTTAATTTAACTTAATCCTGATACTCTGTATGTTCAATTCTTCATAATAACTATTCATGATGGCTCTAAAATCCGTACTGACCGCTACTCTCTTTTCTGTTTCTTTTTCCGGTTTCTTTGTGGTGGTGGCCTGCGCCATCTCCACCTACTCAAAGCTTCATGACGCTCCAACAATGATGGATGGATTAAAAGGCAGAAGTCTACGTGACCATCATCATCAAGTCCTTCCGTGAGAACCCTAAATCCAAAGAGGACTGTTTCATTTATGTTAGGTAGAATGCCCAGAGGGGACTGGGCTGGTGGTCTCATGGTCTGGAATCCCTACAGATTTTATTTTTTTCTCCAGCCATCTGGAGTTTTTTTTTTGTTTTTCTGTCCCCCCTGGCCATTGGACCTTACTTATTCTATGTTAATTAATGTTGACTTATTTTGTTTTCTTATTGTGTCTTTTATTTTTCTATTCTTTATTATGTAAAGCACTTTGAGCTACTGTGTGTATGAAAATGTGCTATATAAATAAAAGTTGTTGTTGTTGTTGTATTATCCAGGAGAGTTTCTTCACACTCTTAATCCTCCAGGCAGGCCTCCGCATACTCTACTTTTGAAGGTCAATGCACCAATTATGCTACTACAAAACTTACAATCACCAAAACTTTGTTACTGCACCAGGCTTCAGATCAAATCTCTGCACAATAATCTCATTAAGGCACTGGCTCAGGTGAGTCTCAATGTATTCCTCGCATCCCCCTCATACCCTCTGACCTCCCATTCCATTTCCAGTGCCTCCAATTTCCAGTAAGGGTCTGCTTCTCTATGACAATAAATAAGTCACAGGGCCAGACTCTAAAAAAGGTCAGCATTGACTTGACAAGATTGCGTCTCACATGGCCAACTGTACATGCTCAAGAGTAAGCTCAGCAGACAGCTTGGTCATTTTACAGTCCGAGGGCAGAACTGCAAATGTCGTTTACAAAGAGATCCTGACATCCTAAAAATGTGCATTTCTCATACACAACATTTACAATCAGAAACAAAACTCTTTACAATCATCAAATTCACTCTCAATACTAAAATAAGTCTACGCCAGTTACATTGACAATCATGTTACGTTATTTTTACAATGTTTCCATTTCTTTTTCATAACTTCTTTAACACACTACGCGAAGCGCAGGTATTTTGCTAGTTCAATATATAATTAGAGGAAGTTGTGTCATTTCAAATTCCTCTCTTAGTATTGTGAGACGGTGTGCAATGGAAAAGACACACCGATAGCAATATAGCAGTATGTGGTGTGCAAGTTGGCCGTATGTTCACATGTGCCATGTACTACACATTCCACTGTAAAATATCGTTAAGTCATCACAACTGTAGTAGAGCATGTGTATTGTCATATGCCAGTGTCATTGTTTTGAGATGAGGTGATAGCATTTGATCCAGATGTGGCACTGTGCAATTTTTTAATTCTGCGTATTGAAGAATAGGTTTTTTTATTGACTACTACTGACTAAATATGCACAATATTACAATATTCAAGCAAATTATAGAAAAAAACCTGATCTAAATCTGTTAAGCAGTTCTCCCATGAAAAGCGAACAGACATGTAAAATTTGTGGCTCTGTCTGTAGTAGGATCTAGAGGGTGCTGAAAAACAGTGGGGATCAGTAGTTGGAATCCTGTTTTTTTTTGCCAAGCTCCTGTGATTGGAACATCTTGGTTGATGCTCTCAAATATGTGTTAGCATGTCTGATATGTTTCCGCACACGTACACTACAACTGCCAAAGAACGCTGATGCACTGTCCTCGTCATTCTACCGCTCACTCTCCACTGCTATTGTAACTCACTGGGAACTCAAAACGTTCTCACACGGCTGATTTAAAAGAAGCAAACTGGTCTTCCTGCTCATCTCTGGCTTTACACTCACCATAGTTTGAATGAATTTGTGGTTAAACATGCTAAAGGGTTTCCATGTGGAACTCACGCTTGTATATTTGTTTCTGTATTATGTTAATCAATCTTTGCACATTCACCACATATTCTCTGCCCCAGTATAACTGGATAGACGGGGTTGTACAACTCTCAGAGAGTGAGTTTTTACCAAAAAGGTGTTTAAACTGGAAGAAGACCGGTACCCTCGAGTTTCACCATGGTTACAGGTTAAATTGGTCTTTCCTGTTAGCCATTGTCGCAGAAGCACAAAACAGCAAGCAACAATTGAAATGTTACTCCTGGGATTCTCCATTTCTTCAATGCCTATGTATGGATTCGGGGTGGGCGTTTACAATGAAATCACACATGAAAATCTCTAATTTTCTTGGAGTCATTGATATCTGGTGTCAAGTCCATTTTTCCCCACAGAACGCAGTGTCCAAGTTGGGGAGCTTGCACTGCTACAGTGCGTTGCCGCACCCCTACACAACAAAACAACACGGGATCCCGGTTTGAAACCCCCCATGCAGACACACGGTCCAGTCCCACCCTCCGGAAATGACCCTCTATCTGCCGCAGATGTTAAGTGGGCGACCCCTTGGCATGGTCCAGCCACTGGGGTCCCCAACATCACCCTCAGGGAAACGCGCCACATGGCCGTAGTGCCGTAACTGACGCTCCCTCACAATGCAGGTAATGTGCCTCATTCAGGACTCCATGAGCAATCGCTCATTCAACACAAAGTCAAACCAACGGTACCCTGGATTTTACTGAGAGACACAGTACCAAAAGAGTCCAGTCTTCGTCTCAGGTCACTGGACAGCATCCATGTCTCGCAACCATATAGCAAGACAGGAAGCACCAGGACTTTAAAGACTTGGACCTTTGTCCTTTTGCAAAGATATCAGGAGTGCCACACACCCCTTTCCAGTGACCTCATGACTCCCCATGCTCTCCCAATCCATCTTCTGACTTCATAGGAAGAGTCACCAGAGACATGAATATCACTGCCAAGGTAAGTAAACCTCTCAACAAGGTCGACACTCTCTCTGCAGACAGACACACTGCTGATGGCCGTGCCCAACAGGTCATTAAAGGCCTGGATCTTGGTTTTTATCCAGGACACATGCAAGCCCAGACACTCAGACTAATCGCTCAGTCTCTCGAGCGCCACAATCAAAGCCTCCATTGACTCCTCAAAGATCACAGCATCATCAGCAAAGTCAAGATCCATGAATCTTTCTTCACCAACAGATGCCCCACAGCCGCTGGACCCCACGACCTTGCCCAACACCCAGTCCATACGAGCATTGAACAGAGTAGGAGCAAGAACACACCCCTGACGAATCCCAGAATCAACTGGGAAAAACACAGAGGTCTTACCTCCACAGTGGCCACTCGGAATCAAAACACCACTCCTTAAAGTGCTTCACCTACTGGTCTGCATTCACTTTGTACCAGGCCAAGACCTGTGGTTGAGGGTGTCATAGTGCGAGGCAGCCCCCTCACCAAGGTTGCAGTAGGTTTGGAGTGATGCATTCCATTTGTTACCAGTTTTTTCAGGTCGCTGTCTGCTCAAAAACCAAGATATAAGTCTCAATATTGTTTTTTGGATGAATCACGAACAGTACCTGGGATATTCGGAAGGCTCTCCCTTGCTGCAGGGCAGTCCTGGTTCGATTTTGTGCCTCCACCTTGGCAAGCTGTGTCTTTTATTCCCTGACATGTAGCCATAGTGCTTGTAACTCCATTCTGAGGGCGGCCACGATGGTCATTAGGTTCATCTGTTCAATCATCTATCCAGATATAGAAAATCCTTCCAACTATGCCACTGTAATAAAAAAAACAAATAAAGACAATGCATATATGACAACAACGATCCAATCAATCTGCACACTGATTCACTGCTAAAGGGGAACCTGCCTTTACATGTAATACAGTGCTAGAAATTAAGAAAATGAAAGCAGAACGAATACTAGCAAATGCTGATGACGTGGAGAAGTCAATTTTATACAAAGTTAAAAGGCATGAAGAGGATGACAGTTCGTGGTGCAACTCATCCAGCGTTCAGAAGAGTTAATAAAAATGACGAGCTGAAATCTATTCTTATTAAGAGAGCTGTGTGCACATTTCATAGTCGACGGTTTGACTACCCGGCATCAGTGAAAGACACTTGGTGACTGTTTGTAGCTCTTCAGGATGATTCACGTCCACAAACACTACACTGTGCATCACCACTGCACTGTGTGTTTGGCTTTAGCAAGGACAGCCTCAGTTCAGGTGAACAGGTGACTGACATTTGTGATCGCTAGTGGGGCAGGAAGGCAGCTGAATGACGATTGTGTAATTTCCCTTTTCACATAAATGTGGTATGTGTTACTGTAGGTTTTTTACTGTACTTCTTTAACAATTGAAGACAAAGTGTGTATAGTGTTTTTCATCAATTGCCAGCTCTTCATGTAATCCTAAAGCAAAATATTGTTGTGAAAGTGATGTAGCATGTGCTATCCATTTAGCACTGTAATGAAGTTATTAGATTGTGTCTGATGTCCTACAAATAACAATAATCGTGATTGGAAATGGTGAAAACTGAGTCTGGTTTGGTAATGATGACGACAGGATAAAGATAAGAATAATTAAGGAAGTAAGTTTAGCACAGCACAAAGAAATAAGCCCGGAATTAATGTGACCCTTTACTTCTATGGCAAAACTGAACAAAATGGAAACAGTGCCATAGATAGATAGATAGATAGATAGATAAAAGGTACCTTATGACAGACAGATAATTCTTTATTTGTCGCCAAGGGAAAATTCAGCTTTTTTCAAAAGCTCTTTAAATATTTTAACACACAGTAAAACTACTCTCTAAAAACACACAAGAATCAAAAACAAAAGAAAAACTTCTGACTTGCAAAGGAGAAGCACACGGTCCTGTGAGGCGCCACAAAGGCGTATTACTGTAGGAGTGAAGGAGCCCCAGTTGTGTTTTTTGACACACTTCTCTTTAATAATTCATAGGCTGAAAGTCCTCTGTGTTGGTGTGTCAGTGAGAGGATGTGCAGCATTGTTTGTTATTGATTGATTGATTGATTGATTGATTGATAGGCTGTCCAGTCTGTCCTATGAGTTTGTATTCTTATTTTTTAAATTTCTGCTGCTATATACATCAGAATTTCCCTTTGGAAATGAAAAAGTTTATCTAATCTAATCTATACTAATAAAAGGCAAAGCCCTCACTGACTCACTCATCAATAATTCTCCAACTTCCCGTGTAGGTAGAAGGCTGAAATTTGGCAGACTCATTCCTTACAGCTTACTTATAAAAGTTAAGCAGGTTTCATTTTGAAATTCTACATGTAATGGTCATAACGGTCGACAACGTACGCCATGTTAAACTTTCTTATTTATGGCGCCATCTTCACGAAATTTGGTAGGCGGATTCCCTGCACTACCCGAACCGATGTACGTACTTATTTCGGTGGTATGACGCCACTGTCGGCCACCATATTGAACCTTCCAATGGTCTTTGTTACTTATGGGCCCATCTTCAAGAAATTTGGTACGCGAATTCCCAACGCTAACTGAATCCTCCTTACGTACATATATACGTCCATAGCCTGCAGCTTGGTCACCATGTGAGGCGGCGTTGGGTCCCCCATCCCAACGCCTCCCACGTAGTTGGCTGCCTGCCTATATAAGGCCATCCATCGCTCCAGTCTCTTCATTCCCTTCCTTGCTTCGCCACGGGATTCACGTCTCTCTGCTGATAACTGCAGCCTTTTTATTTATTCCACGGTTTCTCCGCTGTTTTATTGTTCGTTTATTATGATTATAGTTATTGTGTAAGTATTTTAGACTTAGTTTACATTGTTCAGATACCCTTTTCCTTTATGGTTCCAACCGTACCCCCATTAATATGTATGGATTCAGTTGTAAAAGTGGAAGACGCGGTGCACTATCCGGTAAAGTTTCCCCACACTCTGAATCCTCCAGGTACTCCTGAGCATAATCTAATTTTGAAGATTGGGTCACCAATAATGTTACTGAGAAACTTACAGCCACAGAAACTTTGTAACAGCACGAGACTTCAGGTCACGTGTCTGCAGAAGAACCTAATTGAGGCAACTATTTTTACTGGCAGTGGCTCAGGGAAGAGTGTTTTTATTCCTCGCATCCCGGTTATACTCTCTGATCTCCCATTTCAATTCAAACGCCTCCAATTTCCAGTAAGGCTCTGCTTCGCAATGACAATTAATAAGTCTCAGAGACAGACCCTACAAAAGGTTGGCATTGATTTGAGGCAAGATTGCTTTTCACATAGCCAACTATACGTTGCATGCTCAAGAGTAAGCTCAGCGCACAGCTTGGTCATATTACAACCGGAGGGCCGAACTGACAATGCGGTATACAAAGAGATCCTTAACAAATAATTATTGGTATATTTTCCCTCAGTTGAAAAAGGTTTACATTTCTTCTTAATAAAAATTTTAAGGCAGTACTTCGCCGCTGTGAATCGCGGGTATTTTGCTCGTCAAAAATATAGGTGATTAATATGTTTTTAAGGTTATATTTGAAATAAGATTAAACATACATTTCCCTTAATACAGAGTAACAAGCATATTTGTACATACATTATGTATATGCTGTGTGTTCGATTTGTATTTCTAAAAGGTCATTTGTGGCTTCTGTTTTGCTTGGAAAAAAATTAAACACAGGCTTCCCAATGAATCCAATGTCTTGGTGTCAGCACATGTAGGATGTGATGTACTCCACACTAAAACATGCCATGCATTGTCTAACTTGTTAAATTTTGTGTTTCCCTTGTATGCTGCATGTACAGTATTATCATAGAAGGGTTTTTGGAGTGACCCTTTCAAACAAAATCAGATATTTTTATTCCCAAGCCCTGATTCTTTGTTACGTAGACCCTGACACATGTCCCTCACCTCTGCTCTGGTTCTCTTATTCTTACACTCACCGGGCCTGGAACGAGACACACCCCACAGACACAATGCACTTGACCCGGGACTGTGGATTCCAACTTCATCCTGGACTGACTGCTACTGTGCTACACTTCACCTCTTAAAAGTCATCTCCTTTAGTCCCTGAAACCCCAGACCACAAGACAGAGGAACGAACAAAGCAAGCAAGGAGAGCAGGCAATAAACTTTTATTGTGTCATTATAGATTTTAACATTCTGAAATGTTCTTAATCTGCCAAAAAAGTGAAACCAAATAAAAAGGTAATTGGGTGTGGAAATCAAAGATACAAATGTTGAGGAGCTCTCACCGATGATGCAGTCTGACACACTTCAATGTCGAAAGCTTTTCAGTCTCTTAATAGCTGTGTGACTGTGTTTATTCTGCTTCTAACCCTTCCTGGTTCTTCTCTTCATTCAGCAGATGACAGAATGAATACTTTCAATTTAAGCTGATGACTTTTTATAGCTTAAAGTTGAACACCCCTAGCCCCTCTCTGTCTAATGTCATTTTGACAGACTGTATGAGTACATGTCCATGAGGTGATCAAACATAACCAATGATTCAAGAGCATTCCTTTCGTTCATGTCAAATTGTGCTGTTTAAGGTTTTGACCTTCTAAATCTTACTTGTCTGCTAAAGGTGTCTGTCTGCTCTTCTGACTGCAGACAAATTCCCCCCGGTGTCAAATGGCCCTCTGTCTGAAGCAGCACATCCACCTTCTATGTGTAGATGGGCTGCTCCATGGAAAGCGAGCTTGCAGTTAAAGCATGCAGCAATAATAAGAAAAAATAAAAAATTCTACAATACTTTGAACAATTTAAAGAATGTGATATAAAACATAACAAAATGTGTCATATTTGGTCTTTTTATATTTTGTGCTCTCCTTGCATGTTGCATTAATTCCACCAAGACAAATTCCTGTGTAACCTGCAACTTGTCAGCCTGTGGTTAAGGGAAAGGAAGAGCCGTCAAGGGAATTAATAAAATAAAGCTCAGTGGAAACTGGAGAAACCTGAGACGAGAAAACCTGACACCAGAGAGCAAAGTCAAGGAAATGTAACCACAAAATGACATCAGCTGTGTGTATTTATATAATGGCATTTCACAGACATCACAATCGGGAAATACGATGAACTGAATCAAATTTAGGATTAGGAGTTGACAGTCACTGCATTGTTTGGGATTTGTGACACGACTTGACAGAAAGAACTTTCACATGTCTGAAATCAACATGCTGAGGTTTATCTAAACACATGGATATAAAACATCAGGTCTTTGTTAACACTAGAATTACCAGAGCCTACGAAAAAACTCGTAGATCCGGCCCACCTTAAATCTGTTCGCACCTCTCCATCAGCATCTTTTGTCCTGTAAATGTGTCGATAAAAACAAGCGTTCCCGAAGCTCAAGCCTTGATTGATTATCTGGGAGTGAAGTGCTGGAGTTTCAGAGTGGAAATAATAGATTGCTATTTGGAACACATGCATTTCATTTGTGTTCCTTTTCTACAATAATCTGTGTAAACACATAGTTAAAACAGAAACATGTTTCATATTTTAGTAGTAAATGACAAGATGTTGGCCTAAACTATATAATGTGTGATGTCTGAAGTCCAAAGATCAAATAAACACTTTAACAAAAGGTTCAAGGATGATACAACAGCTTCTGTGGTGTAGCGGTAAGATTTGCTGACTTGTAGTCAAGAGTTCCTAGTTCGATCCCCACTGAAACCTATGTTTGCCATTTTCAGTAGTGAGCTGCTCTTATTATTAATATTATACAGAACACAAATACACTTGGTTTGCGTCTGTAACAGACCATGTACATTTATAGCACTTGTAAAAGTTACCTTTTTTTTTCACTCATATTCTCTCAGTCACAATCACGATACATACTACTGCAACCCCGAGGGATCTGATGCTGACTGGGAGTAACTGTAGATATGAGTGGTGCTTTGAGGCAATGTAACTGGACATTCTCTGATCTGGAGGGATAAAAGCTGACACACAAACGCTGGCGAATCTGCCTTCTTCGTATCTCACCGCCACTTGATTTTTTTTTTTGTATTCAGTTTTATCGAGTGTTTCTGCTCACGCAGAATTAGTATGTACCTTATGGTCTATGATGTCCAAAAAAAAACAGAGACATAGGTATTTTTGATATTTGGAAATATTCATTTTATGTCCTGTATAGTACATTTCAGAAAATATTGTGGCAAGGATGCAGCATTATTCATATTATTCTTATTCATTCGCATAACATCTTACCGTTGTAATTAGTATGAGTGTTTTGCGTGTTTTTTTTTTCCCTGATCTTGCCTGTCCCCACATTGCTGTATGGTTTTGTTTCTTTTGTACTCCAGGACATGCAGAGGAAAGAATAGTACAGAGAGGTCAGTTCAGCAGTATATGCAATCATTAAATTCAAATGTTAACAGTTCACACACACGCAAGGACCTTCCTTCCTACATTTACAACATGTGTACCTGTTGCAATGCACATACTTCTCTCTATCTGTGTTTATTATGGGACTGATTTTAGACATTTCTAAAAATTAGACTTAATTCAAATAAGGTATAGTGATGTGCAGTGAAAAACACACGGAGAATACGCCGATAACAATATGATTTACAAACAGAGACACTTCTAAAATTTTAAGAAGCCGCTCAGCACTACTAATTATTAATACATAAAATATATAATTTGCGAAAGAAATAAATGCAAATTATTAGTATTGAAAATTGTGCACTTTCATTAAGCTTTTAAACTTAATCACTGAAGAAGCAGAGCTAAATAAATATTTTAAACCTGCAGATTATTTTAAGTGCTTTTCTGAACCAGGGATAAAAAAGCATAAAGAATTGGATTAACTCCAAAGGTCAGCACACTTACTAATATTAAGAAGTTCCTTCTTCCATACAAGATATCTGAAGTACCAACAACAGAAACATTAAACAAAGTGACAGGCAACCAGCAGAGCATACAGACGCCCACCACCAGTCCGAGGATCTTTGCCACTTTTGTTTCTGACGCTTTAGGTGTGTTTGAACTGCTGCTCTCCACCGACTGTCTTTTCAATCAAACATCTAATGGCTTTACAAAGCCTTTGGGCAACTATAGATATTCTTGTATATGAACATATCATTACTAGCTATGGCAGAATAAAAACGCATCATAACTCTTTGAGGGCTGAACATTTTTTTTCCACAAAACTCATTTTTCTGCAAACCACACAAAGCAGTGGTTTTAAACATAAATCAACATAAAATGTCTGTCTCTGTGTGATGTGGCTGATGTGACATCTCTTCGGTGTCACCAGCAGGAGTGCCTAAGAGTGGGGAGCCTGATGACCAGCCGGAATGTGAGTTGGGCCAGTTGCCTGGCTGTCTTCTCAATGCAGGTTGGTAGTGGTGGCAGTTGTAGTGTGACGTGATCTGGTCTAATCGTCAATGGAGGTCCTGCCAGGCAAACGTTGGTGTAGGTGTATCAGCTACACGAACGTGTGCAATGCCTCGATTAGCTGGGAACCAATCGGCTGATGCTGGTGCCTCACGGTTGCTTTCAGTCTCTATCTCCAGATCTCTTGCATCAAAATTGGAGTCCGACAAGACAGAGTCCAATTTAGCGATAATATGCTAAACCTCGTCCACGGAGTATTTTGCTTTGTGCATTCGCGTTTGTCTCACACCAGATGTCGATGCCACTTCAGACGTTGGTTGCTCTTTGCTACTCAGGCACATGCAGGGAATTGAGGTCAGATCAACAAAGCTAACTTTCTTTCTATCAAAGAAGATCAAAGTAAAACGTAACGGTAGTTTACAGCTGATTACCGTCCTCTGCCCCTGATTTTCACCAGTAGACCCAATGCCCGTGTCAGTATCAGGACAGTACAGGCTACATGCTATTGTCCTTAGAGGAAGGCAACATTTCTCAGGTCCTCTGCCCTCACCTCCATGACATGTGACACTACAGCAGGGCAATATCAGGGTAAACACATCTGCTGTGATCACAACTATCCCAAGGAATTGTGGGTTGTGCGTGATGCCTTCACCTGCCTTGTCTCCTGATGTTACTCAAGAAGAGCTCCTTTGGGGTGCCATAAATCACAAAATGAATTCAGCCTTTGCCTTCCAAATGACTTTTATTGTGGCCCTTGTGCTGGAAGGAGAAAACATCCTCTGACTTCTTCATATTCTCTGCCTTAATGGCTCTGTAAACTAAGAGCTGTCAAATACGGTTGGGGTGAAAGTAACTTAATAACTATAGAATTATGAATTTCTGACCCTCTAAACTTGGCAAATATGAAACCTCTCTAAAATACGAGGTGGAGTCAAGCAAAAGTTAGAAAATGGGATTTTTAGAGAACTGACAATTAACATGACACACACGTCTGAGGGACATAGAGGAAACCCCTTAGATGTTCCCTTGGTCCACCTCTCATAACAAGCACCACAAATACTTAGGAGAATCATCCATAAGAGGCTTACCTCCCATTAGAATGACAAAAAAACAGTAAGAAGGAAAAAAGTGGATTTTTTTTGGAAGCTGAATTTTTTTAAACTGTAAAGATACTTTTAATAAGTCTATTATTGAATCAGCCATATGGTGGGCTGGCACCCTGCCCGGGGTTTGTTTCCTGCCTTGCACCCTCTGTTAGCTGGGATTGGCTCCAGCAGACCCCCGTGACCCTGTAGTTAGGATACAGTATAGTGGGTTGGATAATGGATGGATGGATGGATTATTGAATCAGCTGTGACATTTACTTTTATAGGTTGTGTTATTAAGCAGCACAGTGGTGTAGTGGTAACGCTGCCGCCTCACAGCAAGAGGTCAGGGTGCACATCACAGGTCCTCCCTACATGGAGTCTGCATGTTCTTCCCATGTCCTCAGGGGTTTACTCAGGGTGCTCCAGTTTTCTCTCACAGCCAAAAGACATGCAGGTTAGGTGGACTGTGGATGATGAAGTGTGTCTGTGTGTTCACCCTGTGATGGAGTGGCATTGTGTCCAGTGATTTTTCCTGCCTTGTGCCCAGTGGTTGCTGTGATTGGCTCCAGCTACCCTGTGATCTGCTCTGGATAATAAGAAGATGGATGGATGAATGTTGTTTAGTGAATCTTAGTAGAAAGAACAAAAACCGTGTGACAACAACATTAAAATGAACAGTGAAAGTGGGGGTCCGCAGCTGGCTTCTGTCACTGACCGCCATCACAAACAAGTGATAAAGGAGGCCAATTCGATTCTGTCACACAACAGCCAACCTCTGTCTCCAATATGTCACTTGTGACCATCAAGCTGCTGATTTAGGATCTCAAGGGTGAAGACTCCCAGATTGAAGTCCTCTTTTATCTCAGAGCTGTCAGCCTTCTGAATTCTAGTAGCTGCAGGAGTGCTGTGGAGTTCTGAATTATTATTGTGTGCTCTTCGTTATTATTGTTCAAGAATCGTTATTCTGATTTGTAGAAGTCTTATGGTGTGTGCGCTGATTACAACAATGGCTGTCATGTGTGGTCTCTTTTATTATTTTTTTGTCCCTATTTAACAATGTCCTACGTGTCACACATTCCTGCTGCTCACAAATTTCCCTCTGGGATAATAAAAGTCTTCTGCTGTCCTGAAGAGTAAAAGCCACACATGCAAAGAGAGAACATGGAGATTCAACACCGGCAGTAACCGGTGAAGGACTGGAACAAGAACACTAAATCAAAAGGGCAGAAGTGCGGACCACCACATCATAATACCTCCTGAATAAACACACAAGGGGGTCTGAAATGAGGAGGCAACTCTTAAAGTGGAACAAGTAAAGCATCAGCTGAGCAGAGCAGAAATGAAGGAGCTGAGAGTCCATCAGGAATCGTCTTATACAGTGCAGACCATAATACCTTTAAACACAATTTATGGGTCATTTTTACTGATGAACTCACACCTCAAAAGTAAAAAAAAACTAATAAACTCATCTTTACATACAATAGTTGTTTTATTTTACATAACATATTTTGTTATTTCACAGTTATTTCAGTTGTTTGCTGTTTCCATCATCTAATTGCTATACCTCCTAAGAGTGACCCTGTCCTGATAAAAAAATCTCTGAATGTGCGTCTATAAAAAATTACCACTCAATCCCACACACACTCATTATGTGCTTTAATTACTGTACTGTGTCTCTCGTCACCCTCTACTTGGGTCCCGGAGCTCTTCATGCTCACACTTGTCTCCGATCCTGTGGCTTATTTTACTACCACTGAAAGACAGCAGAGCTCATGTAATCAGTCACTCAATCAGTCCTTATCTGGGCAATGGGACATTGAAAATGTATATTTATATATGTAGGTATGTGCCTACAGTTTACTAGGTGCTTCTCAAACTTACACAAAGTTACATTCTCTTTAACCCTACAAGATCCATATACTCAAACAGACATGCAAAGTTATATTTATATATACATTTTGCACAGATTCCTCACATACTCCATAACGACTGGTTTATCCATTCCTGGGAATTCGGAAATCCCACATGTCATTCCCGGGAATCCCAGGCTCCCGGGGATGACACAGTGCACGAGCATCTCACATGTGAACGGTTTTAGAACAACCAACACTTATTTTTAATAAAACTACTGCCATATGTTGACACCAATAAATGACTAACCTTATCTACAAGCAGTTCATGCTGTCATATAAGTACATGTATCTAGTTAGTTGTGGTAATAAGAGCGTAGAAATCACAACGTGTCCAGCGTGCGGTTGTCTAGGTAAGAGCGCACCTTCGTGCACAGTACGCCAGCCACTGAGAAAGCACGCTCTGTCTCCACTGAAGTAGGCGGCACAGTCATCAGATACTGATACACTTGTTCTAAACAACGCCCGCGCCTGCTGTTGCTATGAAACAACAACATTTATTTTTATAGCACATTTTCATACAAAAAGTAGCTCAAAGTGCTTTACATAATGAAGAAAAGAAAAACAAAAGACAAAATAAGAAATTAAAATAAGACCACATTAGTTAACATAGAAAAGGAGTAAAATCTGACGGCCAGGGTGGACAGGAAAAAAAACTCCAGACGGCTGGAGAAAAAAATAAAATCTGCAGGGGTTCCAGGCCATGAGACTGCCCATTCCCCTCTGGGCATTCTACCTAACGTAAATGAAACAGTCCTCTTTGTAGTTAGGGTTCTCACGGAGTCACTTGATGTTGATGGTCATACAGACTTCTGGCTTTTAATTCATCCATCATTGTTGGAACATCACGGTGCTTTGAGTAGATGGTGGTGGCGCAAGCCAAGCCACCACCAAAAGGACACCGGAAAAGGAAACAGAAGAGAGAGTAGAGGTTAGTACAGATTTTAGAGCCACCATGAATAGTTATTATAATGAGTTGGATATACAGAGTATCAGGATTAAATTACAGTGAAGTTATGAGAGGGCCATGTTACAGTAATGTGTTTTCAGCAGTGTTTTAAAGTGCTCTACTGTATCAGCCTGGCGAATTCCTATTGGCAGGCTATTCCAGATTTTAGGTGCATAGCAGCAGAAGGCCGCCTCACCACCACTTCTTTTAAGTTTTGCTCTTGGAATTCTAAGGAGACACACATTTGAGGATCTGAGGTTGCGATTTGGAATATAAGACGTCAGACATTCCAATATATAAGATGGAGCGAGATTATTTAAGGCTTTATAAACCATAAGCAGAATTTTAAAGTCAATCCTGAATGACACAGGTAACCAGTGTAGTGACATCAAAACTGGAGAGATGTGCTCGGATTTTCCTTTCCTGGTTAGGATTCTAGGAGCTGCATTCTGCACTCGTTGTAAACGATTTATGTCTTTTTTGGGTAGTCCTGAGAGGACTGCGTTACAGTAATCTAGTCGACTTAAAACTAATTTCTCAGCATTTTTCAATGATATAAGAGGTCTAAGCATTGCTATGTTTCTTAAGTGAAAAAATGCTATCCTAGTGATCTGATTAATATGCGATTTAAAATTTAGATTACAATCAACAGTTACCCCTAAGCTTTTTACCTCCGTCTTGACTTGACTAGATTGAGAAGAGCAGCGGACCCAGGATAGAGCCTTGTGGAACACCATATCGGATATCATGTGTCATCTAACAAAGAGATTTCTCCCTGCCAGGTAGGATTCAAACCAATTTAAGACCCTGCCAGAGAGGCCCACCCATTGACTAAGGCGATTTCTAGGAATATTATGATCAATGGTGTCAAATGCAGCACTCAGATCTAAGAGGATGAGAACAGATAAATGGCCTCTGTCTGCATTTACCTGCAAGTCATTTACTACTTTAACGAGTGCCGTTTCTGTGCTGTGATTTGTTCTAAAACCCGACTGAAATTTATCAAGAATAGCAGGTTTATTGAGGTGGTCATTGAGCTGCATAATGACTGCCTTCTCTAGAATTTTACTTAAGAAAGGCAGGTTAGAGATGGGTCTAAAATTTTCAAGAGCCGAGGGGTCGAGATTATGTTTCTTAAGAAGGGGAAACACCACCATTTCTGCTTTTACTGATGCATCCAGTTTCTTGTCATCATTCTGTGATGGCAAGTTTCTTGGCATAGATAATGTGGATGCAACAGACTGATACATTGCAATTTCAAGTTTCTGTTCAAAGCTGTTCTCTGACAGACTTCAATGAAGTCTGCCCCGTCCCGGCATTCGTGAGCTGCAGAGTGCAGACTCCTACCAGTCCACTGTGCTCAGTCTTAGTGGAAGCCGGGAGACTGATGACTGCTGCTGGTCTGTTGTTGATTAAATTAATTGGCAACACACTACACTGTGGGCCAAAAAAACGTGCCAATTAATTATTTTCAACTATAACTCTGTGATTTCTTGATCGATTTTTACACGTTTACACGCTATATATGCAAGCTTGGCCATTCCCGGTTTCCCGGAAATTACAGCAGTTTCATTCCCGGAAATGCGGGAATTAAAAATGTCCGGGAATCTCGGGCTCCCAGTAATCGGCATCCCGGAAATGGATTCCCTATCCATAACCCCTATGCTAACCTGTGCTAATCTATCTATTATATAAAAAACTATTCTAACCCTTTCCTTTCCTATGTTTCCCAAAGCTGTCCCTCCGCTACACTATTCTATATATTTTTGCCTTTTTTGTTTTTTTTCATGTGTTTTATATTTTTTCTTCTTTTTTCTCACAAATGAGAGTTTTACACAGGATTTCATAACTGGCCCCCTTTACAGGTGTTACAACCAGAGTGGACAACATGAGTTTCCACTTTTCTTCCCCTGTTGCACTCACATACATACACACACAATCGTACTGCAGTACTGCCGGCTTATTCTAGCTGCCCTTCCTCCCACTCCACATGATTTCTTGTCTAGAAAGGCTTCCTTTATTGCTTCTCCATTGAAAAGGCAGAATCTCTGTGAAACCGACACAAACAATTCACAGCGTAATATCGCTTACCTTTCTAAACAGCCACCATTTGTGCTAGTTTGTCGGAGCCCAGCCTTTGGATCTGCTTCAGCCTTATTCTAGTCCCTTTGTGATCACCAATGTTATGTCATGGAGAAATCATCAGAAAAAATTAGCAGAGTCTTCATAAAAGGCAATCAGAATTTAGACTTTACTGCCCAGAATAGGAAACCATTGAACAGCACATAAAGCCCAGTGGTTTGGACACAGCTCATTTTTATTTCAGTTCTAATTCACAAAACATCTCCATTTTGTACATTTTTCTCATTATCCACTTTACGTGTTATCTCATAACAGTGACCTTGTGCTACCTGTTTTCCTAACAATTACCTCGCTTGTAAATTTCTTTTCCCTAATAATAACCAATCTTTTCATAACGATCAATAGGTCATACGTACTGCCTGGCCCAGAGATGACCATCACCTGACCATGTTTTACATTTCTCATTAGGCTGGAAAAGGCTACAAAACCATCTCTGAAGAGTTTGGACTCCACCAATCCACAGTCAGACAGATTGTGTACAAATGGAGGAAATTCAAGACCATTGTTACCCTCCCTAGGAGTGGTCGATCAACAAAGATCACTCCAAGAGCAAGGTGTGTAATAGTCAGTGAGGTCTCAAAGAACCCCAGGATAACTTCTAAGCAACAGAAAGCCTCTCTCAAATTGGCTAATGTTCATGTTCATGAGTCCACTATCAGGAGAACACTGAACAACAATGGTCTGCATGGCAGAGTTAGTCAAGGAAAAAGCCACTGCTCTCCAAAAAAACATAGCTGCTCTTCTGCAGTTTGCTAAAGATCACGTGGACAAACCAGAAGGCTATTGGAAGAATGTTTTGTGGACGGATGAGACCAAAATAGAACTTTTTGGTTTAAATGAAAACCATTATGTTTGGAGAAAGGAAAACACTGCACTCCAGCATAAGAACCTTATCCCATCTGTGAAACATGCTGGTGGTAGTATTATGGTTTGGGCCTGTTTTGCTGCATTTGGGCCAGGACAGCTTGCCTTCATTGATGGAACAATGAATTCTGTATTATATCAGAGAATTCTAAAGGAAAATGTCAGGACATCTGTCAGGACATGAACTGAATCTCAAGAGAAGGTGGGTCATGCAGCAAGACAACGACCCTAAGCACACAAGTCGTTCTACCAAAGAATGGTTAAAGAAGAATATAGTTAATGTTTTGCAATGGCCAAGTCAAAGTCCTGACCTTAATCCCATCGAAATGTTGTGGAAGGACCTGAAGCGAGCAGTTCATGTGCGGAAACACACCAACATCCAGAATTGAAGCTGTTCTGGACAGAGGAATGGGTGAAAATTCCTCCAAGCCGGTGTGCAGGAATGAGCAAAAGTTACCGGAAACGTTTAGTTGCAGTTATTGCTGTGAAGGGAGGTCACAGCAGATACTGAAAGCAAAGGTTCACATACTTTTGCCACTCACAAATATGTAATATTCAATCATTTTCCTTAATAAATAAATGACCAAGTATAATATTTGTGTCTCATTTGTTTAACTGGTTTCTCTTTATCTACTTTTAGGACTTGAGTGAAAATCTGATGATGGTTTAGGTCATATTTATGCAGAAATATAGAAAATATAAAGGGTTCACAAACTTTCAAGCACAACTGTAACTGCTTGTTTCACCAGCATCCCGTAAGACTGAAACCACAGGCAGCTGTGCTGGTAAGTGTAGCAGGCAGCTTCACTGATAAGTGCTAAGCTGCAGGAGCTGGAAGCAGGCAGGTGCCTTGAGCAGACAAGCACAATGCTGAAAAAAAAACCCTTAACTTCTTATATTGCTCAACGCCAGCTGATATAATACATTTTGCTTTAATTTGATTGCCTAAGATATTGATGAGCCTTAATATACAAATTTACATGCCATCTAAATACTTTTATACATATGTGCTAAATGTGTCACAATTAAAGGCCTTGAATGCCTACAGATGCTTGTTTGGTCTATCTGTCAGTCAGAAGGCCCAGTAGAGCCGCCGTGTCCCAAAACAATAGTCTGCCCAGTTAAATTCCCTCAGAGAACACAACGTCCTTAGCTCACAAAAATTAAAAACAACGCAAATAAAAGACAGGCAGGCTTCAGGGGACAGGGACCAGGGCCAAAAATCACTTGTGGCTTTAAAGCTAATTCAGGCCTCTGGTTTTCTTAGCTAATAGTAGTCATCCATCCATCCATTATCCAACCCGCTATATCCTAACTACAGGGTCACGGGGGTCTGCTGGAACAAATCCCAGCCAACACAGGGCACAAGGCAGGAAACAAACCCTGGGCAGGGTGCCAGCTGACTGCAGGGCACAAACACACACACACATACCAAGCACAGACTAGGGACAATTTAGGATCGGCAATGCACCTAACCTGCATGTCTTTGGACTGTGGGAGGAAATTCGCGCAGACACAGGGAGAACATGCAAACTCCACGCAGGGAGGACATGGGAAACGAACCTAGGTCTCCTTACTGCGAGGCAGCAGCGCTAATAGTACTAAAAAGCTAATAATAAATTACATTTATCCTTAATCGAAATTCTCAACACAGACAAAGACTTCTTCAGATCCAAATGTAATCCCTTTATTGAAGTTTAACTTTTGCTGTTTTTACAGAATTGAGCACAATGCTGTTCTCTGAAGTATTAATTGTGGTCTCTATAATAATAATAATAATTCTTTGCGTTTATATAGTGCTTTTCTCACTACTCAAAGTGCTCAGCAATTTCAGGTTAAGGGCCTTGCTCAAGGGACTAACAGAGCAGAGTCCCTATTGGCATTTGCGGGATTCGAATCGGCAGCCTTCTGATTACTAGTGCGAATCCCTAAGCCTTAGAGCCACAAGGTGTGCAGCTGCAGTTAATGAGATTCCACAAATATTAACAAATGTCAGTCTAAATGAGTCAATCCTACGTTTAATTGTAGACATCAAAACTCATTTGACCTTCTCAGTCGTCCATTTCAGTTCCTCACAGTCACCTCAGTGTCATGTAGTGAGCCAGCAGTGTGAGGAGTGAAGGCCGACTGCTCCGTCTGCACTCGTCTGTTATCTGGTGACTTATTGAGGAGGAGTGCAGATTAAAGTGCAGGAATAGGAAACATTACCTTAAAAATTAAATTTTTAGTTTGATACAAAAGTAAAACAATAAAGGGCCGTGTTATAGTATTTGATCCTTGAACAAATCCCCACCTGTCTGACTAAACCTGCGTAGCTGAATAGAATTTCAGCTGTCGTCTGAGCTCTGCTGTGGAAATTTTAGTTGTGAAATCTGAAACTCTCTGTAAGTTGTAACTCCAGATATTAAAAGATATTTATATTTGCAGATTTTTGGTAAAATTTAGCGCATTACTTAACAATTAATGCGTGAATTAGACGCTATATAGCACCCGACCCGGCACAGATTCACACTGAGGCACGTGTAAAAAGACACAGGCTTTTATTTTTCTTCAGCTGGAGGGCACATCTTCCCCGTGAACCCCCCAGCCACAACACAGTCCCAAAAGCATTTAAATCATAGACCAAACACTCTTCCTCTGGCACCACCACTCCTCCCAGGCAACCTCGTCCTCTTCCTCCCAATTCAGGCCCTGAGTGGTTGTTGTTGGTCCTTTTTATAGCCCACCTGGAAATGTTCCAGGTGCTTGACCATCTGGTTCCAATTGCACTTCCAGGTGAGGCTGAAGAGTTGTCCAACTGGGCTGTGGAATCCATGCAGCACCCCCTGGCAGCCACCCCAGCTCCTAACCGGCTGTTAAGGACTCCATCTCCCATGGAGCCCTGCGGGAGGTTGAGGCATCACTGCCGGCCAGGGAGGCTGCCACCAATTGTCCCGGGGGAGGTATTGATTTTCCCATGGTTACTCCCCTGGAACATATGCAGCAGGGGCATCCCGGTCGCCCACCACATATGATATAAATAAATTTATCCCAAAATAATAGAAATCACAATAATCAATTTACAATGTAAAAAAAAAAAATAAAGTCATCAAGAAACCCTGACGTGTTCATATGAATTTCCGATTTCTGTTTATTACACACTAGCAGAATACCCGCGCTTCGCAGTGGAGAAGTAGTGTGTTAAAGAAGTTATGAAAAAGAAAGGCAAACATTTTAAAAATAACGTAAGATGATTGTTAATGTAATTGTTTTGTCATTGATATGAGTGTTGTTGTCATATCTATCTATTTATATATATATCTATTTATATATATCTGTATATATATATATATATATAGCAAAATACCTGCGCTTGGCAGCGGAGAAGTAAAAAGAAAAGGAAACATTTTAATAATAACGTAACATGATTGACAATGTAATTGTTTTGTCATTGTCATGAGTGTTGCTTGCATATATATATACTGTACTATACTGTATATATACACACACAAATCGCAAATGTTTTTTTTTTTTAATTTAAAAGGGTTTTAGTGGGTGACAGAATCAAATAATAGACATGGACATGAATATTGTAAACTGAAGCTGTTTTAATTTCTGAAAAAAGCTTTTAAACTGCATTTGAATTCAAAACAGAAACAAAAATATCATCCCTGGTTAAAATTGGGCAGACTTAAAAATAAAGTGGTAGTTTAAGTACTTTAAGTACATTTTCAGAATAGTATTGTCTTTAAATAATAACAACCAAAATTTCAACATAAAGTGCAGTTTTTCTTCTTAAAAAAATAAGTCAGAAACATAAAAGGTAATTTGACCAACTTCATCTTTAAACTCTGAGTAACCTTACCCAAAATTATTTTGTACATTAGGCTAAAACAGTGTGATCATTGAACATTTTGTAATTAGATGTAATCAGAATTATTAACGGTCACGGAAGTCCAATGATCCCCAGTAAGAGCCACAAAGTCCGCTTTCTGTAAAGCATCTAATTTTGCTTGCTTTTCAGTGTGCACAAAACCATGCTTTTATCAAGGCTTCGCTCGGGAAGTCGAAATGATCAGTCGTAGGAACGCGCTTTATTCTGACTCTAACATTTTTGTAGCTGTGATGTGTGCATCAGTGTAATGGATGTACCAGGAAATCATGCATTGACAAAAGTTCCCGTTTGCTTGGAATTGAAAGTGTGATTAAATGTGTTATTTTTTTTAACGCGTTATGGAGTACATGCATCGAAGCTTCTCAGCTGTGCTTGTGCTAAGAAAGGGAAACATTTTAAAAATAACGTAACATGATTCTGCGTTAACCGAATATTTTTTCATACGTCCCAAACCAAGGAGATGCTAAGGTAAAATCGGTAGCGCTACATATAGTCAGTACATCCCTCTCGGAATCGAACCTCAATGTCAGCGTTAGAGGCGAAGACTCTACAATTGCGCCACAGCGTGTGGCTTGTCTATGCAAGAGTATGTACTGTAGATCGGGGTATTTATATATATACCCGCGTATCGCAGTGGAGAAGTAGAAGTTATGAAAAAGAATAGGGAACATTTTAAAAGTAACGTAACATGATTGTCAATATACAGTAATTGTTTTGTGAGTGTTATTGAGTGTTGCTGTCATCAAGGATTTGATTATCATTATTTGTTTCAATCAGGGTCGTATTTGTATGATGTGTTGTGCTCAAGTTACATTCCGTGTTTGTCAATCGTTGTAAAGATAATAAGTTTCAATCATCGATTAGTTTCTTACTGCATCAATAAACAGCTCGTCTTCCTCTTTATTTGAGATGTGACAAACTGCATGCACTGATTTTTTTTTTTACACTGTCTTCCTTTAGCGGGACATTCACTTTTTCCACCGTGTGCTTTGTTTCTGCAGTAGCTGCACTTATGAATATGATTGTATGTATCAGACGCTTCATATTTTTTTGCTTTCTTCTCAATTGTGTAATTCGGTTTTTGTTCAGCACTCTTTGGAACTGTTGCTTTTTGTCTGTGCACAGCGTCATTTCACGTGAGCCGCTTGCTGTTCTTGCAGCGAAGGTTCCCAGCTGTGCTGGTGCCATCTCGTGTAATGTCAGCTAAGACCCTGCACTTAAAAGTTTCTCTCGCAGTTTCAATGAGTTTGTGCCAAACACCACCCTGACCATCTCATCTTCCTCTGCATAAGCACAGTCCTTCACCCGTGAACATTTACCGGCAGTGTTTGTATTGGATTGCCGCTGATGGACGGCCTTATATGGGCAGGCACTAAATTACAAATGCTAGTGGCAGCCTGTCTATGAACTTAATTTAATATAAACTTACGGTTCACACCGTGCTTTGTTTCCGCAGTAGCTGTACTTATGAATATGCTTGTATGCATCATTTGCTTCGTAAATTGTGAAATGGCGTTTTGTGCTCATCGCTGTTTGGAGTTCTTCCTTGTTCTCTACATACTTACGTAGGAGGCGTGATGATGTCACACGAAACTCCGCCCCCCCCACGGCCATCTCCAGCTCAACTCCATTACATTATATGGAGAAAAATAGCTTCCAGTTATGACAATTACGCGTAGAATTTTGAAATGAAACCTGCCCATCTTTTGTAAGTAAGCTGTAAGGAATAAGCCTGCCAAATTTCAGCCTTCCACCTACACGAGAAGTTGGAGAATTAGTGATGAGTCAGTCAGTTAGTGAGTGCTTTGCCTTTTATTAGTATAGATTTAGATAAGATGTTTTATGAAAGTAATTATGGCAAAATAATCAATATTCATAAACAGTGTACACTCTACACGAATAGAGCACAATTATAACATAAACAGCAAATATGAAATGATTGTATTAATACATACAGTATGTACAAGTATTGCACTGCTGATATGAAAAATGAGCATATGTACTGTATGTCATACAAATAATTAAAAATATCTAAGCACAGAAAATTACCTTTCTGCTTTTTATTTTCTTTAACATTTACAGTAAATTGATCACAGAAGAAGCTGGGCTAAATATTTTACATGTCAGGATTATTTTCAGTGCTTTGTGGAACCAGGAATAAAGAAAAGCGTAAAGAATTGGATTAACATCAAAGCTCACTTCACTGACAAACACAAAGACATTCCTGATGATATGTGTGATTCGGTTACTACCATCATTATAAAGATTGAATATATTAACCGGCAGCCAGAAGATCATAAAACCCCCACGACTACTCCTAATGTTTTTGCGGCTTTTCTTTCAGATGGTTTTGATATTTTACTGTCACTCACCTCCGCAGTTTGTCTCTTTTCTATCATACAGTTGATGGCTCTTGAATGGCTTCTTGCAACTACAAATATTCTGATATAAAAACCGATCATCAGTGAAGAAGGAATGAAAAAGGTTATGAGTAAAATAAAAATGATCATTTCATCATAAGTGAATGTTTCACAACCTCCCTCACAACGCTCTGTTACAATATCACTAAAACATAAAAGTACGACTGTAATGAAAAGTGCAAACAGCCACACTGCAGCAATGCTGACCGTTGCAACAGTTAAAGTTATTTTCGAGCTGTAAAAGAAAGGATGGCAGACAGCAATGTAGCGATCAATGGATATTAAAACCACGTTATAGATCACAGATATGCTAAGAATATTTGAAAGTGCCTGATACAAATAACAATAAATAACTCCAAAGTACCAGCAAATTTCAATCAGGAGAATCAAAGAAAAGGGCAACACAAAGAAACCTGTTAAGAGATCGGCCGCTGCGAGTGAAAGGATCAGAAGATTAGTCGCCGTGTGCAGCTGAACAAAATGAGAAATAGAAATGATGACAAGAAGATTTCCAAAGATGGTCGATAAAATCAAAAAATATAAAAAAGTATAAACTTGAGTTCCATAAATCAGTTTACGACAAGATGCATTACTGTGAGGATAACAACGCCCAAGTTTCAGTCCATTCCACTCCATGTGTGTCCCCTGATGTCACTGAGCCGTCCTGCCTGCACACTGAGATGTTTATACACTGAGGCCCTGCGACTGCCATATTCTCTCTGCTGACGTAATTCACATGAGGCGTCTCTCTGCTGTGTGTGCTTCACAAATTCTCTCAGGATGTTTGTTTGTTCATTTCAGTTCTTACTCACTAAAGAGTTCATCAAATCACAGATGTCTTCATTATATTTGTTTGTCACGAGCCGCTCAGGGCTGTGGTGGTCTCTCCTCACAGCTCCACAGTGGTCAGCTGCTGGCTCTCTGCAGTTTCCTTCTTCTCCTCTGTCTGCTGTTTTTGTTTTTGTTCTCAGTCACTTTGACTTTCTTTCCTCATCACAGCGAGCAGCACATTAAATCAGCAGGTTCAGATGAGCTGAGGTTGTGCCCAGTGGTGGTCTGACACTCCATCCTGTCCTGTGCTGCTCAGAGCCCCTCTGACACCTGTATGGAGTGTGCTGGACCACCCTGTGCTCATGAGAGGCCCTCACACACACACACACACACACACACACACACACACACACACACACACAGTGTACAGTAACAGCTGTGTGTTTTGTCTTTCCGACCCTCACATTAAATTCCAGACAGTATTCCCCCCGTTGCTCTCTGTCAGTCTGACGTTGTGCTGATTGTCTTTGTCTGATTTACTGGACGTCTTTCTTTTCTTAAATCATCAGACACACAACATGCATTTCTTTGTGGCAATGGCAGGTAAACTCTCTGA
The DNA here is from genome assembly GCF_016835505.1 of Polypterus senegalus. NCBI lineage: Eukaryota > Metazoa > Chordata > Cladistia > Polypteriformes > Polypteridae > Polypterus > Polypterus senegalus. Next base: position 9,455,431 of record NC_053156.1, read on the forward strand.
ATTCAAATGCAGCTGCACTGTTTGATGTTTATTTTTATTTTAAAGAATTTTCTGTATAACTGATTTGTAACTTTGTGTTTTTTTCAGAAACACTTAACTGTACAATAAAAAATATGAGAAGATGTCCATCTTCAACATGCAAGTTCAGTTTTGATTGAACAGTTAGCAACAGCTGCTCATTGATGGCAGACGTACGACTTTACGGAGTTTGTGTGTCGTGTCGTTGTCATTCCCTCCTCATCGGCACAGACAGTGAAGTGGTCCTCACCACACAAGAGCTCATACGTGACACACAGGTGATCTGTTAATACAAACTTCATGTGAGGTCCCCTCATCTCTCCTTGGGTCAATGAAGCACCTTGTGGTGTTATTAGTCACATTTTTATGTCATTAGTCCGCAAACTGCAATGCATTTCGGGGGGCAGCAGGTGAGCAGGCTTTAGGTCCTAAACCAACTCTGCACAGGGAGCCCACCCATCATTGGACACTCGCACGTTGAGTTAGAATACACAATGGCAGGTCTGAAAATGCACTGCTTAGGAGAAAGACTTGGGTATTATAATGGACTCATCACAACCAGTGTCCCGACAGTGTTCAGAAGCCATTAAGAAAGCTAACAGAATGTCAGGTTATATACTGTAGAGCCCTGATGTGTGGAGCAGATTTCCAAACTGTTGATCCACAGATCAGCATCTGTCCATACAAATTTTTTCCTGTCCACAAAACAGCAAGCCAGGCCATCATATCCACGTTTCTGTGTGTTCTGTTCATCGCATTGCATGGTTTTCAGGCTTCACGTGGAGAAATTAGACGATGATAGTCATGTGGACCTCCGGCCTTCGCACCGTCAATGTAGGGACCTCATGGTGCCCTGATCGGGTGGTGGGGATGCAGCTCACCACCACAGCAAAACAGAAAAAGAACAACAGAGTACAGTAGGGGTTAGTACAGAATATCAGGGTTACTCTAAAATGTAGCTATGAGAAAGCCAAGTTGAAATAATTGGGGTTTTTAGCAGTTTTCTACCAGTAAGCTAATCTAAATTTTAGGTGCATAACAGCAGAAGGCTGCCTCACCATTTCATAAACATTTCTGGAGGTAAAATGCATTTCATTTGTCATTCCAATAGGTGGCATGTAACAAACGTTATCACTGCCTGTACAAATCCTGTTCTAAATGGCGTATCACAGAGACACAGCAACGGGATAAACTCACTGCGCTGCACACATTAAAGCTGAATATATCCAAAAGAGAGTAACTGCCAGACGGACAGAAATCAGCTTATCCACCTTAATAAAAGGACAAGAGTCTGTGTGTCTGTCCAGTTGCCATTTCTCTGTCATTCCAACTTATGGTGCTTCACAAGCATTTGCACTAATACAATGCATCGCATTTGTCATTCCAACAGATGGAGACATATGAAGTTTCTGTTTATGCTTCTATGTATCTGTGTGTCTGTCAGGTTGCTATATCTCTGCTTTAAGACATTGGTATGGGAATTGTAAAAGTAGTGCTAATGTTTGTGATGTGCCATCTGTTGGAATGACAAATACAGTGCACTTTCTTGATACCTGAATTACAAAAACACATTCCAATTGATGGTACACTGCAAATTTTAACACCGATTATGTCAGACTTTGACTGCCGGAGAGACAAAAATGGGAAGCTGTATCTGAAGAGGAATAAGCTTCTATGATGAAAAGGAATCAAATGCATAAACGTATGATGGGACTCATAAACACACAAAGCTACAGAAGTCTGGCATAAAAGAAATCAAGGTGTGATGCACCAGACCAGGGATGATGAATTGCCTAAGGATATGGAGGTGTAAATTATTAAGAATGTCCGTGCACTCACAATGCTCAGACAACAGAAACTCCAGAGGAACATGGGGAGCGAAATAATAAGAATACCACAGCCATTGCAGTAGTGCAGACCCAGGAGACACCAAAAACAACCAGAGCCAGACTAGAGTATGATGTTCAGTGTCAAGGGTGTGAAGGCATTGAGACAGGGGAGCCCCAAATCTTACTACAACTCACGAGATTGCCTTAAGTTACGATGTAGGGATTGTAGGGAGCATTATAGTGGTAGTCTGGGCAATCAGTGCAAATATTACGGTTAAAGATTTAATGAGGGGGAGAAGACTAGCAAAGGGATATACAGTAGGCATTGTAATGAAGGGAGACTTGGCTTACTTCCGGTTCCAGTTCCAGATGCAGATTCTGTGATTTTCATGGAAAACATAAGGTATCCTAATTGTTCTTTCTGTGAATATTATCCCTCCTCTCCTTCCTATTGATTCCAGATAATTGATGACTGTTACCATCAGGCAGGTGTGTTACACTCAGAAAATGATCAACAGAGGCAATAGGCTCAACTGTATATACATCGTCCATACAAGATCGCCAACAGGAGAATGTGTCATGTGGAAATTTCACTGTGTCATCCTGTACTGATGAATCCGTTAAGATGATGGATGAGTGAAATTAAGCATTTCACACAAGCATGTAGAATGATTTTTGAAATCAAACAGGAATGCGCAGAGGAGCTGGTGCTCAACCAACCACTGTTACAATGGTAATTGCACTGGATAGGAATAGTGATCCTGCAAGGACAAATGAGGTAGCCATCGTAATTGAGCACCCAGAAGAAGAATCACCTCTGAAGCGGAACCTCCTGACCTGTTCTAGAGCAAATTCAGGTAATACAATTAGGGATACCAAAAAGAATTATTTTCCCTGATCCAAACTTAGATGAAATCATATATTCACTACTATTTTCATACAGGTATCTGAGTTGAAGGCCAAATATCAACCTCCAAGTGCTCTACGTGCAGGACAAAGAAGAACAACTGTGACAAATCCGAGGGTCAAGTTAACAGAAACACAGTATTACTTTTAATGGCTGGGAATAAGGGACGATACCTTCAACCGGTTTTTGAGTGCGGGGAGGCTGAGCCAAAAATAATGTGTTGATTTTTATGTGAGGACAGAAGGAAATCGAATGAACTGTGTTGCCAAACCCAAGCATGATTGAGGATCGAAATGTACAATGGGTTGACGGGTCACCTAAACACAACTGCACATGTGCACACGTTAGCTCTGGGGAGGGTTTCTGCACTTCCTTCAACATTCCGAGGAGGTCTAAGATATATGAGGCAAAACTATCAGAACATGATTTCATTACTGTGTTGATAAGGGCCACCTGACAGGAGAGTACAAAAAATGTATGGCCAGGTCAGAGGCTGGAGTCAAGAGCCAGTATTGTTGTAGGAGTGTTAAGCTAAAAGAGTTTATGGATGGATATCAGGCAGAAGCAGATATTAGGAGTGGTTGTGACAAGAGTCCACGTTATTAAATCTCAGAACAGAGCTTTGCATCATGCACACATCCTTCTCTTTCTCAGGAGCAAAGATAAGCCACAAGATATGGATGTTATCAACAGGCTAGTAAGCACAAAGCTGCCAGACACTGAACAAGACCCCAAAGTCCATTTGATCACAGTTAAAAATATGATCCTCAGTCCAAAACAAACAGCGTCAGATCGGGTGCAAATTTATGCCGACGATGTTAGTTAGGGTCAGTTCAGGAGCGTTGGAGAGCATGAAATGTGACTTTTACAAGTACCAGAAATTTACACCCGATCTGATGCTCTTTGTTTTCAAATAATCTTGCATTAGTGCGATGATGTTTTCTGGTTGGTACATTTCAAGTCATAAAATGATTTCTCCTAAATATATTTGCCTCTTTCTTTTTTTCTCTGGTGCTGCGTTGATATCGTGCACCAGAAGGCGTGAGCTTATTCAGTACGGCAGGAGCACGCGGGATCATCGCACATGTACCGTACAAGGCATGCATGGGGGCCACTGAGAAAAGAAGAGTGTTCATGGCTCACCTTGCAGAGGAATTTCATCATCGCTGCTTACAAGAAAAGGCAATGGATAAAGAAAAGGAGGATACAACATCGACAAGCTTCTGTTCCAAGACCACCTCTTCTCCCAGAAAAGCAAACTCAGTGAGTGGCAGGTGCCCCTTCAATGTAATAGTAACCACAGCATAGAGAGAAGTGTGTACTTTACAACAGCTACACATGCCGTAAACGTAGAAAGGACGGCCCTTGAGTGTGTGAACATTTGAATCTGATGATTGCATATAGCGCAGAACTGACCTCTCGGTACTATTCTTTCCTCTGCACGTCCTGAAGTATAAAAGAAACAGCACCATACGGCAACATGTGGAGACTGGGCAAGATCGGAAAAAAAAAAAGAACACACACGGTTACTGATTACAAGCACAAGAAAGCATCTGAATGAATATGAACAATATGAATAATGCTGCATCTGTGCCACAGTTTTTTCCGAAATGTACTATACAGGTCATAAAATGAATTATTCCAAATATCATATATACCCATGTCTCTGTTTTTTGTCAGTGCGGCTTTGACATCATGGGTATTAAGGCGCATACTAATTAAGCATGAGCAGGAACACTCAATAAAACTGATTTTAAAAAATTCAAGTGACGGAGAGATATGAAGAAGGCAGATTCACCAGCGTTTGTGTGACAGCTTGTATCCCTCCAGATCAGAGAATTTTCAGTTCCATTGCCTCAAAACACCAGTCACATCTACAGTTATTCCCAGTTGCCAATAAAAACTAACAGAATCAGATCTGTGGTGGTGGTGATGGGGATATTGTATCGTGATCATAACTGAGAGAATAAAAGTGAACAAAAACACTGACATTTACAAGTACTGTAAATTTACACTGGCTGTTACAGACGCAAATCAAATGTATGTTTTTACTGTATAATATTAACAATAAGAGCAGCTCACTACTCAAAACGGTAAATCTGCAAGACACCCAGGATCGATCCAGCGGCCTTTTGATTACAAATCAGCCGTTCTTACCGTTGCACCAAAGAAGTTGTCGTATTATACTTGTACCTTTTGTGAAAGTGTTTATTTGATATTTCGACTTCAGCCTTCACACATTATACACTTAATGTCAACATTTTGTCATTTATTACTAAAACATGAAAAAAGTTTCCCTACAGATTTTATTTCTTATTTTTTCTCCAGCCGTCTGGAGTTTTTTTGTTTTTTCTGTCCCCCCTGGCCATTGAACCTTGCTCTTATTCGATGTTAATTAATGTTGATTTATTTTGTTTTATAATTGTGTCTTTCATTTTTCTATTCTTTAATATGTAAAGCACTTTGAGCTACTGTTTGTATGAAAATGTGCTATATAAATAAATGTTGTTGTTGTTGTTAACGATGTGTTTACACAGATTGTTGTTGACACGAAACACACATGAAATGCATGTGTTCCAAATAACGATCTATTATTTCCCCGCTAGAACTCCAGAACTTCACTCCAAGATAATCAAGACTTGGGCTGGGAGAACTTTGTGCCCTTTCTGCGGCAGTGGGGGTTATGGTATAGCAGGCTACTCGCTGCTTGTGTTGATCGACACATTTACAACACAAAAGACGCTGACGGAGAGGTGCAAACGGATTTAAGGTGGGCCAGATATATGAGTGTTTTCTTAGGCTTTGGTAATTCTAGTGTTAAAGCTTTGATTTTTATTTTTTTGTTTCAACACTTATGGCTTTAAAAAAACAGTTAACCTATTCCCAAAACACCTGAATATTAATGCATGCATTTTTAATGTGTTTAAAATATAAGAAAGTGTTTATTTTACTCAACTACAATATGCAGACATTCTGTCATTGCAATATTGTGAATGTAACTTATCCATCCATCCATTATCCAACCCGCTATATCCTAACTACAGGGTCACGGGGGGTCTGCTGGAGCCAATTCCAGCCAACACAAGGCGCAAGGCAGGAAAGTCTCACTTACAATAACACATTTAAAACTTTGAAATAATGAAATAATCCATAAGTTACATTTCTCAAACGTTTTTCAAAGTTTTAAATGTGTTATTGTAAGTGAGACTTAGGTTATGCTGCAATTTTATATTACAATTTCTAAAATTTGACTAGGAATATGATGTCAATGTGTAGCAGTTCAGCTGTGACTCTAAAACAGTGCCTCTATCTTTTATGGTTTGTCTGCTAGTCTCTCAGGTAAACTGAGCCGGACCCTTTGTGTCTTGTGACACCCACCTTGAAACAGCTTTACAATGGGGCATCAAGTAGTCATACCAAGACAAACCAGGATGAGTAAGAGACAGACGAGATGGTACAAAAATTGCACATTGGTAAGTATATGAAAAAGTTTACTCTCTACATGTGTACTATTATGACATAATAAAAAGAAAACATTGAAAATTCCATGACTCTAGTCCCATGCCCTCCTCCCTTGTTCAGCCTGCTCTAAGGGACCACCAAGGAGTTTCAGAGTCCAAACCAAGACTTACCCCTTCACAGTCTTTTCAAGCTGCTTCAGGTATAAAGGACTACGTCCAAAGAAAACTCACATTAAACAAACATCCTGCTCATTACATTTATACAAAAAAACGCCTGTGTCGCTCTAGGGAATAACTTCCTTCAGTTACCAAGCACACATTACATTGTCTGTTCTACGCGCCACAACCCAGAAAGAGAGAGAGGGGTTAGGAGCACACACTGATACAGCGCATTGCCGCACCCACCACATGACAAATCAACTCAGGATCCCCAGATTAGGGCCCAAGTGTACCTGTTAACGGGTGACCTCTCAGCATCACACTAGATCAGATAGAATGGAACAGTGTAAGGTTTTTTTTATGGTGGCTGGAATGCCAATTCTGCCACTAACTGCCCAGGTTTTTTCCCTGCAGGTTGAAGGGCCTGCAGATTTACGTCATACCCAGGAAGAAGCAATTGCAGGTTAAGGGCCTTGCTCAGGGGCCTAATGGAGGAAAGTCACTTTGGGCATTTACCGGATTTGAACCAGCAACCTTCCAATTACTGGTGCAGATCCCTACCTCAGAGCCACCACTCCGCCCAGAAAGAAGCCTACAAATCCGAGCCTCACACTCGCATGTATGTTAATCGCCACGGATTAATAATTATTGCATCTCTCTGTCTATTGGACCTTTTCCAACCAAAGCAGCTTCTCTAACTTTGTCTGTCTCACACTCACTGCTTCATACCTCATGTCTGGATGCTTTCTCACGTCCCGACCAGGCGGACTCGGCTCTGTCTCATCCTGTAACATGACGCCTCCTTCCAACAGTCAAGGTAAGCTGCACACCATGCAACTATTTACAGTGTGAAAGAAAGCACAAAACCAAGATAAAGGTTGGGGGCATCCACCCTGTATACTTGAAAATAGGTTGTGATTTAGCCAAGGCGAGTCCATTACAGAACTGAGGTATAACAGACAATTTGGTGGTTTTATAGTGGGTTGACAGGAAGGGGTGTATCTCGAGGGCTGTACCTGGAAGTGAGGTTGGAAATGAGGTTAGCCACCATCCAGAAGTGAGGTCTGAATTGCGGTCATTGCAGGAACCAGAAGTGAGGTCAGGCGGGATCATCTGCCCACATCCAGAAACGTCTCCATAAGCCCCATGACGACATTCACATGTTTGCATGCATGTGTTTGTTTGTGTGTTTTACATTCAAGCACTCATGCTGGATATAATAAATACATGTCTGTTGAGTAAGTCTGTGCAAGTTTGGTGGTCACAAACATTAAAGCTAAACATGCTAACAATTTATGTCTGTGTGCCGGTTGACGTCACAGAATTGAGATTGTCAAAAAAATGAGAACTCACATTCAGGAGGTTATATTTAATATAATAAACACATACATTTACTTTGTGTCCACAGGACAAAACATTTCTTGTTTCGTCGTACATTTACATGGATCACTGTATACATGCAACACACTTAAAATGTATGTATTTCAAATAACGATATATCCCTACTTGTTTGCCATATTAAATATTCAACACACACTTGAGCTGTAAGTGAGAGGACTCGAGTTGGCGCTGATAAGCCGAGGTTGTTGGTGATCAGCAGGCAGTTGCTGCACTGATAAGGCCATACAATTACCCTTGCGTGTATCGCAAAAAATAGGGTGATCAAGGGAAACAAAATTTTTGTGGTGATTCCAGTGTTAAATGTCACAGTATGTGCAATTATTGGATGGTGGGTTAAAAAGTCAGCTTTGTCCAGCTTTATTCATTCGAGTTTGCTGATAATTCAAAATAAATCTTTTTGTGGTTGTCGTCATGCTCTTTCTTATTATTACTAGATTATTTTTGGCTTTGAGAAATAAATGAATAGGCTTTAATAGTGGATATTGCAGATTCTTGATACAATCTTTTATGTTTGTACTTATTGACATGACTTCTTCTGGGGCCTCATGTGTAAACGGTGCTTACACAAAAAAATGTTGCGTACGCCATTTTCAACGCTCACATCACATGGTATAAAAACTAAACTTGGCATAAAGCCACACACATTCTCACACCAGTTCAATCCATTGTGTATACAAGTTTTTAGCTCGGTTTTGCAAACTGGTGACACCCAGCATCAAAGCAGTGCTACTGTTACTGGGTGGTTTTACTTTCTTTTTTAGATTTACATCCCTGACGCGGTTTTATCACATACACTGAAATTAACTGCATATTGTTTAAGAGTTCAAGGCATCTAATTGTAATGAACCTCTAATAATATAATGGTACACAGAATGGCCAAACTATTCCAAATACCACAGCTGCTTTACCGTAGTTAGTTTCGGTGCACCACTCGCTGCCTCAACCATGCGCACAGTCTATTTGAACTTCACCCATTCTGCAAATGCTTCCAAGTTTTTCCTGTAGAGACCTCGCGTTCACAAACAGTTTCATCCAAAGGGATATAATCGTACTCAATCAGTCCATCAAATGCTCCTGGTAGAACTGTTTGTACATAGAATTACAATGACCTCACTGGAAACTTGCACTACAGTTGTAATGTTGCACAATCTGAGCCACTTCATGAATGGTTTGCACTATCAGCACTATATGTACATGTATATTGTACGTATGCTTTCATACTGTGTATTTGTCATTGTTTTTATATATTATTATTATTATTATTATTATTATTATTTTATCGTTATTTTATGGAGGCTCTTTTTACTTAGGGGGTTGTGTGACATCCTTCACATCATCTACAACTATGTGATGGCCAGGGTTGAGTGTTGGGCTGGTAACATCACTTCAAGAGAGGCCCACCAAATCAACAAGATAATTATATGGTCAAGCTCAGGTGTGGGACACCCTCTGGACCTCCTGGAGATAGCAGTGGAGGAGAAAATGAAGACAAAACTGAGTGCCATTATGATACAGTGCTACATATCCTCTCTCTGACACACTAACACTGAGGACTTTCAACCAACGCATCATTCGGCAGAAATGTGTCAAGAAATGCAACTGGGGGTCCTTTATACTAACAACAATACGCCTGTATAGCACCACACGGACTGGGACTGCCAACTAAGAACGTTTCCTTCTTTACAGTTGTCTTCTGTTTTAGTCCTTCTGGTGTGTGTTCAGACCATTATGCGTGTGTGTGTGTATGTTTATTTAACTGTTGTGACCAGTTGGAGGTGCTCCAGAGCCCCAGACATCAGAACAAGTGCACAAACACAGCCACAGGTTCAAATAATGTATAATTTATTATACAAGATATACCTTTCCCCAAGTTCATTCTCCAAACACAATTCTAACTGTTTCCTTCTCTTCCCAGCAAGTCTCGTCTCCTACCTCCTGAAACCAACTCCCCGTATAAGGCGGAGGAGCACTTTTTCGTGGAGGACTCGGGAGTACTTCAGGTGCTACAGCACTGCATGGAGGAAGCACTTCCTGGCGAAGCCGATGCTATAGAAAAAATGAGGTCTCTCCCAGCAACACCCAAGGACCCCAGTAGGGCTTCTCTTTCGAACTGCAGGTCACATGCAACCCTGTGATTGTCCAAAGTGGGATCACGCCAGAGTAGCACTGCCACCTACCGCATTGGGGGATGACCCATCTCTGATACTGGGCCTCGCCAAGCCCATCTGTGAAAAATCGTGCCTTTGAACCCATGGCACAACCTTAACAATGGGATCCCTAGTAGTTCCGAGCCAAAATTAAACAAATGGTGTATTAGAAATACATATAGACTGTAGAAAATACAAAAATTAATGTCCTTTATTTCATCAAAATTATCATTCAAGTTTGCGGTGGGTTGGCACCCTGCCCGGGATTGGTTCCTGCCTTGTGCCCTATGTTGGCTGGGATTGGCTCCAGCAGACCCCCGTGACCCTGTGTTCAGATTCAGCGGGTTGGAAAATGGATGGATGGATGGATTGTCATTCAAGTACAAAACAACACACACAAAAAAAAAACTTGTGTCCACATTCAATCTGTTGAAAAATCAAAAGTCCAGTAAACAGCCAGGGTAGAACACTGAGGTACTATTTACAATAAATACAAGTTCTGCACATTGAATTCTGAAGGAAGAAAAATAAATAAATCAATTAATAAAAGGTTTCTTTCTTAACCACCTTAGCGTTACATTTTTTCGAGAACATTTTTTTGACATGAAAAAATTACTTACTTATGAAATGTCATCTTTCTACTGTAAAACATGCAGAATTCTTAAAGTACAAAGTCAGAAATGTAGAATGTATAATAATGATACAAATCATAATAATAATGAATAATAATAGTAATAAAAATAATGCAAATACTGTATATACTGTCAAAACTTGTTATTTGTGTGGTTTATCCTGAAGCACGGTGAAATACACAATCCAACATCACAGTCGCGACAATAGCAGCCTGATTCCCTGTAGATTTTCTTTCCATTCTGATCAGCTTTTGAGAAGCACACTGTACCAGTGTAACTGACACGAGCGTCGCTTTCAGATTCATCAGAATCACCTTCGATTTCACTGCCTGTTTCGATTCCACTGCCTGAAGACAGTCATTCCATCATCACTGTTCGTATCATTTTTAAGAACGGGCAACACCTGGGATACTGAAAAACGATTCTTACAAGACGCCATTATGAGGCTAGGAGAAGACGTGTCCGTACTGTTGCCTGGGTAACACTCAGGCTTGTCGCTTTCACAAGACATACCCATACCATTTCCCAAAAGTTCAGCACTAACACTATTGCTGTTACCACTTTTACAGCCCAAGTAATACTCGGGTGTAATGCTTACGTGAGACAAGTGTATAAGTGCCCGAGTGACGCTCGGGACTAACGCTTTTTGCAATATTTTTACAGTCCAAGTGATGCTTGGGTCTAATGCTAAAGAGATTAATCCAATGCAAGAAGACCTTCCACAGGTGAAATCAAAAAAAATATTTACAAGGTTCCCTGTAAACCTCACAAGCAAATGAAAATATGAAGAGCACCCTTGGTCTACAAAGTCTGGACAACTGCAGAATGAATCCCCTGAAATATTTAGGAGTTTTTAGAAATCCAGGCCAGACCGATGTGTTAGCCCTCAAAAAGAGGACATGTGTTGGAACAAGAAGATATCTGGGCATTTCACGTCAGTCTGAGTTAGCTTAGATATGTACGTTTCTACTCCATGGATTTGATAGCGGCTGGCATTGCCGTGTTCTACAGCTGCTATTTCAGTGGCACATGTCTGGTAAAGTACATTGAGAGTACGTGTGTGTTGGTGGGGAGGTTTGCCATCATCGCTGAAGGAAGAACAGTAAGTACCCAACCTTGGACTAAGTGCCAGTCCATCACCCACTGCAGCACACACACTAATTATGAATCACCAACCAACCCAACATTTTTGGGATGTGACTCACTCTGCTGCATCTTTGTTCCAGATTCATAGGCTCTAATCTCAACATGAATATTTACTTTCTGTGTCAAGTTAGTCCTTTTCTCTGTCATTCAAAAGGCAAGTCACTTAAACTGACTGACAATGTGAAACTGACCTCACTGAATTTGTGTGTGTCCAGCAGTGGGCTTCATATAGAGCTTCTACATACAGAGCTTGAGACCGCTGCTGCCGCTCCCTCATAAACAGGGTTTCAATGCAAAATAAACAAACTCTTACCCCTCAGGATCAGCTGCAGGCTTGCCACACAGGGGCTTTGAACATTTGAAAGACGTCCTAATGTCTTTTTCTCATGTCCTCTCTTCCCTCAGACTCCCTCTGCTCCGGTCGTTACTTTCGAGCCGCTGTACTCGTTTGATGAGAAAGACTTTGTGTTCTTTTGACCTGGAGTCAAGGCCGGGACGTCTCGTTTCATAGCTGTTCCCTGTGTGGCCAGACTGCTTCTGAAAGAGATGTTGTGTTTGTATCTGGCAGAACAGCAATAAGGTTTCTACTCCATGGAAACCCTTCTGTACTCTCCTGTGCAACTTTGTGACACAAGGTTCACAGGTGGTACCAAGTGGGGTGTTGCACAGATGGATCCTCTGAACGTTCCCCTTCTAGTGGACCCAGAGAATCTGCTGCCTCTTCCCAGGGACCTGCTTGCAATGATGGGCCCTACTGGACAACCTGGAGGGTTTCCTCCTCGCCTCTGAGCAGACTTCCATGTTGATGCGTTGGTTCACGTGTAACTGGGCTGTCATCATCTCCCCTTATTCTGCTGGTCTTGCGAAACCTCCCATTGAGAGACTTGGAGATTATGATTTCTTGAAGCAGCAAGGTCTTCTTTGTACAGCTATGAGCTCCCTTGCCATGAGGTATTCAGTCTGTCTCTGGCAGCTTGACCCTCATCACCTTATACAAGCACAGCTGCAGGACCTGCTTCACCTTATCCAAAGCTGGTTCTGAAAAGACACCATCGAGTGCCTAGTGGAGAAGATCACTGTTGACACAGTGGTATCTGGGATAGCTGAGGAGCTCCAAGATGAGTTGCTATGGAACGATATTGACTCATTGATCACTTTGGCTCGTAGATTGGAAGGCACCCATGCCGCTTGGAAGCAGGGCGGTTATTCTTTTCAGACTCCTAATCCTCCCTCAGCCTGCCAAGCCTCTTCCACCGGGCAATCACTACTCCTTCTTGCCTCAGCCACAGCCCCAGGCCAAAGCTTTTTTCCCCCAAGAGCAGTTTTCCGTGCCTGCCACTCATTCTGCCAGTCACCTTTCTCTTGCCCAGACACCCAGATCTGCTGAAGTTGCTGTTGAGAGCCCTACAGTTGGCACACCAAGTAGAAGACATCGTCGTGGGAACTCCAAAGCTGGGTCCGAGTGCAGATGCTTGGGCTGTGACCAGATCGGACATCTGGCTAGGGAATGTTGCCTCTCCCCTGCTCATTCCATGGAGGTCAGCCTAGCTGAGTTGTGTTGCTCTCAGGTCCCCTCTAAGTCTCTGAAGAAAGATGGTTTCAGGGTGTCTGTTGCGTTAGCCTGCCAGGAGATCCCTGCCTTACTGGACTCAGGTAGTGACCACTGTGTGATCAGACGTGACTGGCTGCAGAAGACTCCCGCCTCTGGCACAGAGCGAGAAAGCATACTCCATGTTCATGGTGATGTTAAGGAATATGAGACTTTGTTACTACTTCTGAAGTATATGGGACAAAATCTCAGAGTCTGGACTGCCATATCCGATTCGTGTCCTTGACCCTTGCTACTAGAGAGGAGAAATTCACTCTTTCCTCGGGTCTTGGCCGACTTCAAAGCACCAGCGCCAACACTTCCTGACACTTTGGAAGGAGGGGAGGGACTAGTGGCCGACAGGGTTGGCCAGGAAACTGACTTGGAAATTGAACCAGATCTCTCCAGGCTGCCCGGCCCTTCAACCTCTTCAGAGGCGGTTGCTGCAGTGCCCCAAAAGGGAGGCACTGGCTAGCAAGCAGACAGATTTTGCGTGCTTGCAGTAGGCTAACAGCTTCTTGTAGTTTATGTTTAAACAAGTTTGGAATATGGTAGAGCATTTTAAAAAACTGCCAAAAACCCATTATTTTAACATGGTGTTCTCATAGCTTTATTTTACTGTAGCGCCGATATACCGTATATATGCACCGAATTATCATTTTATTTCATGGCTCCACAATCTGTACTAACCCCTACTTTCTCTGCTCTTCTTTTGCCATTTTTCTGTGGTAGTGATCTGCACCACCACCACCTGATCTGGACACCAACAATGTGTGCACATGTGCAGTTGTGTTTAGGTGGCCCATCAACCCATTGTACATTTCTGTCCTCAATTGTGCTTGGGTTTAGTAACATATTTCTGTCGATTTATTTCTGTCCTCACATAAGAATCAACCCATTACTGTTGACTCAGGCTCCTCGCACTCAAAAACTGCTTGAAGGTATCATCCCTTATTCCCAGCCATTAACAGTAATACTGTGTTTCTGTTACCTTGACCCTGGGATTTGTCACCATTCATAGAGAGTACCTAAGGGTACATCTTTCACCATCTTACAATGCGGTGATTGCAGCCATTCCCCAACTCTCTGTGAATAGATCTCATGGCCACTGATCAATGGACAATTTGCATATAATTGATCACACAGCCCATTTGTTAGTCAATGATGCTAGTTCGATCATCATGCCAAGGTCCTGTTTATAAGGTTGTTGAAACCTGCAGTCAACTGAGACTGAGGAAGTCACTTGGATAAGTGATGAAATGTATCATGTCCAGATGAACAGAATCAACATTCTAGAATTTCTTTACCTGGATTATTAAGCACGCATCTAGACATTTTGACTCAATTTGCTAAGAACTGCCTAAAGCTTGTACGTGAGCAAACAGCACGTAAGATGGCAGATTACAGGAACCACCTGAGATTCAGCCTCAGATGTAGACAGAGTGAAATTACACCTAAAAGTCTACAGATGAATTCGTCAGTAAAGGGTCTCCAAGCTACAAAAATCCTACAGAAGGCACAGAGCCAGCTTCTAAACGAACGGGTGAGACAAACTAACTTTACTATTGATGTTTTAAAATCTAAAGAGGAGCAGATCCGACAAAGACTTTCATCGCTTTTAGATGGGAAAACGCTTCAACAGGTGATTGAATTCACTGAGAAGGCTTGTCTAGCACAGCACGAAAAGTCCAAGACCAGGCAGCAGAGGAAGTTTGATCTACTTGTGGTGTGCCAGAAACATCAGCATATGATAGGGAGTGTCCTCTACACCCAACAGAGAGAAGGATGCCAGACACAAACCGAGGATGTGGACAAGTGGGTGAAGAATCTGTCTGACAGACAACTCATCCAAGCAGAGACAAATGCTCTTGCTAAAGGGTTCAACTTTGCTGTCACACTGAAACAAATCCCGCTAGTGGAAATGATCACAGCCACAGAGTCAGCAATCAGAAACAACAACATTGCAGAAGTGGAAGCGGAACAACTGCGGATAAAAGTTTCAGCATGTCTCAGCAATGCTAAGCCCCCTGCATCCAATATCAGTATTGAGGAGTGGAACAACAACAACAACAACATTTATTTATATAGCACATTTTCATACAAAAAAATGTAGCTCAAAGTGCTTTACAAAATGGAGAATAGAAAAATAGAAGACACAATAAAAAATAAAAATAAGTCAACATTAATTAACATAGAATAAGTAAGGTCCGATGGCCAGGGTGGACAGAAAAAACAACAAAAAAAAAAACTCCAGAGGCTGGAGAAAAAAATAAAATCTGCAGGAATTCCAGACCAAGAGACCGCCCAGTCCCCTCTGGGCAAGGCGGAAGGAAGGAAGGCTCTCACAGCACTCTGTAAGGACGACAACATCATCATACTTCCAGCAGACAAGGGGAGGTGCACAGTGGTGCTGAACCAGACAGAATATAATGAGAAAATTTGGTCTCTGCTTAGTGACAAAAACACTTATGAATTCCTAAAACGAGATCCAGGTAGTGGTTACAGGAAAAAGGTGATAGATTGTCTCATGCAGTTAGTGCATGACAACGCTATTGACTGCACCTCATACCACAGATTATACCCAGGGGAAGCTACACCAAGTCTGTATGGTTTACAGAAGATACATAAACAGGATGCACCGTTAAGACCCATTATCTGCATGATCAATTTGGTTACATATAACATCTCAAAGTTCCTGGCCGCTGTCCTCAACCCGTTAGTAGGCAGCTCAAAACACCATATTCAGAACACTTTGGATTTTGTGGAGAAGGTGAGAGATGTCATTATGGAGGCAGATGACACTATGATCTCGTATGATGTTACATCTCTATTCACTTGCGTTCCTGTTATGGAAGCAGTGGAGGTGGCCTGTAAGAGATTACAGGATGACCTCACACTCAGCAATAGGACCACTCTCAGCACCAACCAAGTGTGTCTGCTCTTGGAACTGTGTCTTCAATCCATATATTTCATATACAAAGGCCAGTACTACAGATAGAAACATTACTTCCCTGTTTCCCCCTTTTTTTGTACTTACCTTTTTACTGTGGCAGCATACTTACTTTGTTGTATCACGATAGATTGGTTGCTGGGTGTTTTAGTTGTTTTAGTATTAGGTTTAGTATTAGGATTGTCTTATTTATTTATTTATTTATTTATGTTTAGTTTCAATATGTCATCTGTTAGAGCTGAGAAAATTTATTTCAAAACCAGTAATGGCACACTGCATGATAACATGCAATGAATCCACTTGACCATTCATAGTTTTCCTCCTCTTTCTCTGTACGTTTATCATTTGTTTGCTCAGAGGTTGATGCGCTTGCTGCTTCCTGTGTAACAACAACATTTATTTATACAGCACATTTTCATACAAATATTGTAGCTCAAAGTGCTTTATATGATGAAGACAAAGTCAGAATTAAAATAAGACAACAATAATTAACATAGAATAAGAGTAAGGTCCGATGGCCAGGGAGGACAGAAAAACCAAAAAAAAAATTCCAGATGGCAGGAGGAAAAAATAAAATCTACAGGGGGTCCTAGGCCATGAGACCACCCAGTCCCCTCGGGGCATTCTACCTAACATAAATGAAACAGTCCTCTTTGTATTTAGGGTTCTCATGAAAGGACTTGATGATGATGGTCATGTATACTTTTGGCCTTTAATCCATCAATGTAGGAACATCATGATGCTTTGATTAGGTGGTGATGGCACAGATCGCCACCACAAAAAACCGGCAAAAGAAACAGAAGAGAGAGTAGGGGTTAGTATGATTTTAGATCCACCATGAATAGTTATTATGAAGAATTGAACATACAGAGTATCAGGATTAAGTTATAGTGAAGTTATAAAAAGGCCATGTTACAGTAATGTGTTTTCAGCAGTGTTTTAAAGGTCTCTACTGTATCAGCCTGGCGAATTCCTATTGGCAGGCTATTCCAGATTTTAGGTGCATAGCAGCAGAAGGCCGCCCGCCTCACCACTTCTTTTAAGTTTTGTTCTTAGAATTCTAAGCAGACACTCAGTTGAGGATCTGAGGTTACGATTTGGAATATAAGGTGTCAGACACTCCGATATATAAAATGGAGAGAGATTATTTAAGGCTTTATAAACCATAAGCAGAATTTTAAAGTCAATCCTGAATGACACAGGTAACCAGTGTAGTGACATCAAAACTGGAGAGATGTGCTCGGATTTTCTTTTCCTAGTTAGGATTCTAGCAGCTGCATTCTGCACTCGTTGTAATCGATTGATGTCTTTTTTGGGTAGTCCTGAGAGGAGTGCGTTACAGTAATCTAGTCGACTGAAAACAAAAGCGTGAATTAATTTCTCTGCATCTTTCAATGATATACGAGATCTAACTTTTGCTATATTTCTTAAGTGAAAAAATGCTGTCCTAGTGGTCTGATGAATATGCAATTTAAAATTCAGATTACAGTCAACAGTTACCCCTAAATTCTTTACCTCCGTCTTGACTTTTAATCCTAGTGTATCCAGTTTATTTCTAATAGCCTCATTGTATCCATTATTGCCAATCAATAAGATTTCAGTTTTCTCTTTATTTAGCTTGAGAAAGTTATTACTCATCCAATTAGAAACACAAGTAAGACATTGTGTTAGTGAATCAAGAGAGTCGGTGTCATCAGATGCTATTGATAAGTACAGCTGTGTGTCATCAGCATAGCTCTGGTAGCTCACGTTGTGCCCTGAGATAATCTGACCTAACGGAAGCATGTAGATTGAGAAGAGCAGCGGACCCAGGATAGAGCCTTGTGGAACACCATATTGGATATCATGTGTCTTTGAGTTGTAATTACCACAACTAACAAAGAATTTTCTCCCTGCCAGGTAGGATTCAAACCAATTTAAGACCCTGCCAGAGAGGCCCACCCATTGACTAAGGCGATTTCTAAGAATGTTGTGATCAATGGTGTCAAATGCGGCACTCAGATCTAAGAGGATGAGAACAGATAAATGGCCTCTGTCTGCATTCACTCGCAAGTCATTTACTACTTTAACGAGTGCAGTTTCTGTGCTGTGATTTGTTCTAAAACCTGACTGAAATTTATCAAGAATAGCAGGTTTATTGAGGTGGTCATTTAACTGCATAATGACTGCCTTCTCCAGAACTTTACTTAAGAAAGGCAGGTTAGAGATGGGTCTAAAATTTTCAAAGGCAGAGGGGTCAAGATTATGTTTCTTAAGTTGGGGTTTAACTACAGCAGTCTTAAGACAGTCTGGAAAGACCCCAGTATCTAGTGACGAATTTACTATGTCCAGAACATTATCAATTAGCACGCCTGATACTTCTTTGAAATACCTTGTTGGTATCAGGTCAAGGACGCAGGTGGAGGGTCTCAGTTGAGAAATTATTTTATGTAAATCAGGTAAATCTGTCCCGGTGAAAGAATTTAATTTGTTTATAATGGAGTACTGAGGCTCAGGAGGATCCTTAGTGTTGGGGAGATATACTATGTTATTTCTAATATGAATTTTTTGATTGAAGAATGCAGCAATACCCTCACAGGTTTTACTGGATGTATTTTAGAGGCATTCCTTTGTGTTACCTGGTTTAACAGACGATCAATCGTAGAGAATAAGACTCTGGGATTACTAGCATTGTTATTTATAATCTTAGAGAAATAGCAGTGCCTCTCAAGACGGACTGTGTTATTGTATTCTGTTATTTTAACCTTCAATATTTCATAGTGGATAGTGTGGACTAAGCCCCAGACACAGACATGCAGACATGTTAAATTCACCACCACACGTTTATTTATACAATATTTACAATAGTCCCAGTGCCACACAACCCACTTTACCCGAAGTCCAGGCCTCACACTCAATGCCTTCCTTTCTTTCAGGCCACCTCCACTCTCTTCTCCAGACCTCGTCCTTCTCCTCACCCAACTCCCACATTGAATGAAGGGAGGCGGCCCCTTTTATAGTTACCTGGATGTGCTCCAGGTGCTTCCCAGAAATCTTCCACCGGCACTTCCCAGTGTGGCGGAAGTGCCAGCTGCGCACCCAGAAGCACTCTGGGTGTCCCCGATCCTCTTCCTCCAGCACTTCCGGGTGTGGCAGAAGTGCAGAGGTCCAGGGCTGTGTAGGCATTGGGGCGCCCCCACGTTGGTGACCACAGGCCCCTACAGGGTTGAGCTTCCAAGCTCCCAACCCGTGGTTGCGCCTCCTCCAGTCCTTTTGGGCGTCCCGGCTGGGTACCACCCCCAGGCACTCGCCACAATAGTTAGTTTAGTCTTCCTCCATTGACGCTCAGCTCTACGGCATGTTCTCTTTAAATCCGACACTCTTTGGGTCTTCCATGGTATAACAATGCTAGAAGATTTTTTAACTTTCTTTTCAGGTGCAACTATGTCAACAGCAGCTCTCACTTTAGTATTAAATCTTTCCACCTTACTATTTACATTGTCCTCACTATTATAGCTGGCACTATAAACGGACTGATTGCTTAAAATGTTTGTAAGTTTTAAGGCTGCTGATGAGTCAAAGAAGCGTTTATTAACAATATGCTTCTCATGAGTGTTTTCTATCATTATTTCTATATTAAATAGTAAAAGAAAATGGTCTGATAGACCAATATCAATGATCTGCTTCTCATCAACTTTCAGTCCTTTAGTAATCACTAAGTCTAACGTATGAACTGCTTTATGTGTAGGCTGATTAACGAGCGTCTCAAATCAAAAGAGCCCAGGAGGTTCTATAAGAAGATGTATAAGAAGATGCTTCAAGCCATGCATCATCTTGAGGTAGTGCAGAGCCCTGATCCACCTAAAGGTATGTTAAAACAAGTTGAACGACTAGCTTATTTATTAAACCTTCATCTACTAAGTCTGAGACCTTAGGTAAAATTAAACTTAAATAATACTATTTGATGGTTGCAGAATATACTGGAGATTTTAAAGGAACATTATAAAATGGCTGCGATGGGCTGATGGATTTGTTCCCTGCCTTGTGCCCTGTGTTGGCTGGGATTGGCTCCAGCAGACCTCTGTGACCACGTAGTTAGGATATAGCAGGTTGGATAATGGATGGATGGATGGATTATAAAATGGTTATATAAGACTTATTTAAACAACTACCCCTTATAGATGAGTTAGCTCTGCATAAGGCTATTTCTTATGCTAGAAAAAAGTACAAGAACAAATTAACATCTAACTCTGACTATTTTTAGATAATTCATCTCTTTAACCTCGACTCTTGAGGTGAATGTGTCCTCTTCAAGATCAGCTGACGATGTTGTTCCTACAATATCTAAGGTGTCTTCCACATCATGTGGACCATTGCCCCTGATCCAGAACAGGTAAACACACAATTGCCTTTTCAGCCATTATGTCTGCCTGCACCTACTCCTGTGCCTTGGAATCCTCTCTCTTAGATCAATGAAGATAATGATAAACAACATCGTTCCTCTGTTACAGAGTCAAAGGTGGATGCCACTATCAATCAACTATACAAAGAGGTGACTACACCTCATGAGGGAGTGAAAATGACGAATGGCAATTTCTTAAAAAAACTATTTTAGTTTGCCAAAACTGATGCTCCTCTCACACCCAAAACTAAATTTAAAATGAATTATTACTATGATTTTGGCAGTTTGTGTCCACCACTTACAGAACTTTGTGTTGTCTTGGGAGATACTAATTTAATGGGTTTAGAACCTTAGGAACATGAAGAAGTCCAAGTAGAATTGGTGGATAATATTACAGCGCAACAATTAATTGTAGCTTTGGAGTGATTCCAGCCTAATTCTCTACCCAAGAAAATAATTTTATTAATTGGGTATAGCAACATTATAAATCCAAAATGTTCACAAATTAATTTGCATTTATTGCCACCACTCCTTAAGAAAGTCTTTCCTATGGCGACCCTTCATTTTGCACAGGTTCCTTTTACAAGGGACCAAAGAGTAAATGATGTAATTATTAAATATCATGAGCAGATGCTCAAAATAAAGAACATTTTTTTGTCCTTTTGATCCCGAGATTTCCATTACAGAGAGCATTTGGTCATTCTCATTATTTGGATATGGACTTGGCAAATGCTCTGGTAGACTACTGGCTGAAAAGAGCAAAATAATTTTGAAATATCATCTTCCCCCATCCCTACCCCTTACCTTAAAGTCTGCGAAACGGGTCCCCAAGATTAAAATTATTCATACCTCAGGTCCCTAAAGTTAAGTCACAGACTTAAACCCTTGTCCAAAATGCCCTAACCCTTGTCCAATATGCCCTATCCCTAACCCAATCCTAATCCTAAAATCAATGTATGTAAGGCCTAAACCTTAATTAGTGAATAAGACCCTGAGGCTAACAAATTGTCTTCAGGGCACTTATTTTACCCATTATTTGTTTACTTTTTAAACATGATTTTCAGCGTCTTATTTATACTAATTTTTAAACACTTATTAACCCTAATGTTAAGGATTTTTAAAGTTCACTTTTACGTATATTTCAATTATATCTTTATTTCATTTTTTTTTTTGTCAGTTTTTAGTTTTACCACTCCATTTCAACCCTCTATTTTAAAACAAATTTTAACTGCAAAAATTATGAAGTTTTGGTGAACTAATTTTAAACAATATGAATTTGGCTTCAGGGTGTTTTAGAGGGTGTATATAACTTTTTAATAAGATTTTATTTATGGGATTGAGTGTGCCAGAGCAGGCCATTTATGAGAGCCTTATCCCCTTTCCTACCCCTAGTTAGTAGGGTTGGGCTTTGCTCTCTTTTAGGTGCCTAATCTTAAGACTCCCTCTTCTTGCCAAATCTTAAAGACTTCCTAATCTTAAATAACACCTTTTAAAACCCTAATCTTAAGATTTTATAACCCTAATGCACACTGCCAAAAGTAGGTTTCTCTAATAACCTGAAAAATTTATTTAGATTTATGGGTTTTTTTTTAATACTGTATTTTAACTACCTTTAATTGCTTTTAAAACCTGATTACAATTTATTTATTTATATAATTTCATAACTTTTATGGACAGAATTTCTAGGCGCAGCCAGGGTGTTGAAGGGGTCCGGTTTGGTGGACTCAGGATTGGGTCACTGCTTTTTGCAGATGATGTTGTCCTGTTTGCTTCATCAGGCCGTGATCTTCAGCTCTCTCTGGATCGGATCGCAGCTGAGTGTGAAGCGGCTGGGATGAGAATCAGCACCTCCAAATCCGAGAGCATGGTCCTCAGCCGGAAAAGGGTGGAGTGCCCTCTCAGGGTTGCGGGTGAGATCCTGCCCCAAGTGGAGGAGTTCAAGTATCTCGGGGTCTTGTTCACGAGTGAGGGAAGAATGGAGCGTGAGATCGACAGGCGGATCGGTGCGGCGTCCGCAGTGATGCGGGCTCTGCATCGGTCTGTTGTGGTGAAAAAGGAGCTGAGCCGTAAGGCAAAGCTCTCAATTTAGCAGTCGATCTACGCTCATATCCTCACCTATGGTCATGAGCTATGGGTAGTGACCGAAAGAACGAGATCGCGAATACAAGCGGCTGAAATGAGTTTCCTCCGCAGGGTGTCTGGGCTTTCCCTTAAAGATAGGGTGAGAAGCTCAGTCATCCAGGAGGGGCTCAGAGTAGAGCCGCTGCTCCTCCGCATCGAGAGGAGTCAGATGAGGTGGTTCGGGCATCTGATCAGGATGCCTCCTGGACGCCTCCCTGGTGAGGTGTTCTGGGCACGTCCAACCGGGAGGAGGCCCCGGGGAAGACCCAGGACATGCTGGAGGGACTATAGCCGCTTTTCCACTGCATAGTACGGCACGACACGGTTCAGTACAGCTCACCTTGGTTCGGCTCAGTTCGGCTCGGTTTGCGTTTCGACTGCAGTTTAGTACCGCTTTAGAGTGGGTGGGATTATTCACGTGTCGTTAGAGTTGCGCCGCCTCTACTGCCGTGACACCGTGGAACTTTTACAACAACACGCAGACAACGACAACACTTTAGATCGACGACGCGCAAGGTTAAGTATCTAAAAAAAGCACATCACTAGCTAACTTTTATCACTGTTGCAAAGCATAAAATGAACTTAACTGCCAGTGTAACATTAAAATGCTGATTCTGTATATTACAGATCTTCCACATTTTGCAAAAAAGTCGCCGCAACAGACCATCTGTTTGGACATTTAACCGTGCTTCAGAGTGGTGGGATGTGATTGTTTTACAAACACTCAGTGGCTGGAGAACTTTCGAAACTTCCGCGTGTCTGTACCTTTAAAGAAAAGAATAGCCAGTGACGCAGTAATGACGATTTTCTTTGGCCAATCAGTGACCAGCAGAGTTTACACGTCACATTTTGGTAACGGTTCGGCACGCTTGGAACCTCGGCTGAGGTGGTACTAAAAAAAGGACCAGGTACCAGGTACTGTTCCCAGTGGAAAGCCCCGCAAAAGTGAGCTGTACTGAACCGTGTCGTGCCGTACTATGCAGTGGAAAAGCGGCTTTAGTCTCCCGGCTGGCCTGGGAACGCCTTGGGATTCTCCCGGAAGAGCTGGAAGAACTGCCCGGGGAGAGGGAAGTCTGGGCTTCTCTGCTTAAGCTGCTGCCCCCGCGACCCGACCCCAGATAAGCGGAAGAGGATGGATGGATGGATTTATATATCTGCTTTTAGCTGTCTTAATTTTGCAATTTTTAAAATTTATTAAGACAATTTTTTTTTAAGATAATAGATATACATTTATTTTAGTTGGTTTTTAGGGAATGTATGGTGGTATTTTAGAGGTATTTATGATCGCCCTGAGTGTAGTGATAAGTGTTATTAGACAAGATAATGTTGTCATAGTCGGTGTGCCAGTGCACTGTTTGCCCTCTAGGGGGCATTCATCCCTACGAACCTTAAACTAATTTATCCTCTTAACTATACAACCAACTTTTATTGCAATGATTGGTGCTTTACAGATGGCAGGATCTGATGCACATCTTCTGCAACAACCTATTTTTTAATAGACTGTCATAAACCCTACTCAAAACACTTAGTCAGTAACAAGGGCCCTGATGTTAAGTCACTGTTTTTGAGCTATATATTTTAAAATTAGACATCCTACCCATACCCATAAGGTTAAAATTGAATATTTGTCTATGTTTATTATTTAAGCCCTGATGTTAAGCCAAGTGATCAGGGCTATTAGTAATAACCCTATGTTAGTATTTTTAGGAAAATAAATTATTTGTATGACTATACACCTTATGTAGCTTATTATTTAATATAATAAACAGGAGATATCTTTTATGATCTCCTTGCATTTGAAAAGAATTTTAGATGAGGTGAATTAAAAGTCTGGTAGAAATATTTCTTTTGACACTATTTATTAAAGAGATCTGTTTTAATTAGATATTTCATTGGGTGTATTTAAAATTGTTTAGATTCAATTCTAATACTTAAATCAGTGTGCCTGTACATTTCCCTTCTTAGGAGCAATCTCCCCTAACCTAACTCACGGTCAGTGCCCGGTTTAAGTTTTAATTGATCAACCATTGAACTTTAGTATACTTCCACTTACTATTCATGAAGTTTTAAGTAGACCGCAGTGGGTATTAGCTTTTTAGCTTTTATTAGGTTCAAACCAGATGAACATTTGATAGTATGAGCATGACTATTAGTGTTTATTATTATTATTATTATTATTGGGGGCAACTTTTAAGGGTCATTTTAAGTATTTACATAGGGATAGTTTATTTATAATTCTATTTTAGGTATTTATTGGGAAATGTCTTATGATAAAATAGCCTTTAATTGAATTCCCTCCCTTTGCATGCAAATGTAAATGTTTAGGGATGAAGAGTACTTACCTCGTTTCTCCTGATTACCACCTGAGGTCACCCCAGACCATATAAAACTCTTTGGTCTTTTTTAAAAGGTGCCTCAATTGTTCCTCTGATGAAAGCCTCTGGATAGGTGGAAATGTTAGGATGCTGGCCCAGCATGGTCTTTTTATATTTCCTTTTTCTGCACAGTGGAAAAAGGGACAGATAAGTTTTCTGTGTATATACTTGTCTTTTAAATAAGCAAAGAAAGTTTAAAACAACAAAAAAAAAAAACTATTAACAATTTGTTTTTAACTGTTTTTACAAATGCCAAGTGTTTGGTTAACCTTTAACTTTTTCCAGGTTCCTGGGTATAGTAAGCATTTTTTTTTTCTATTTTTCAAAGTGCACTTCCCTTTTTCATACTGTTTCAATTTTTCTTTTTTCACTATAAACATTGTTTCATTTATGTACTTTTCACAAAATAATTTACACATTATAATAAATAACATTGTTTTTTTTCCCCCTTGGTTAAATACACCTTTTTTCTTAACTTTATGGTCTGGGTGTGTATAGATTATTTATTAATATGCTAGGACTAATTCCCTTTTAATCTTAATATTTTCTACCTAAGGATTTTTTTTGTGCTTTTATTTATTTATTTTTAGGATGACCACTCTATGTAGGTTAGACAAAATCTGCTTTAAACGATTACAAGCAATCCATCACCTTTCAAGTTGTCCAACATCCTTCTCCACCTAAGGGATTGGCCAGACGGGTAGTCAAACTAACATCTTTTATTAAACTGTCTGTTGTGATGTGAGATTTTGCATGTAAGTTGATAAATATTTTGTATGTCATTATTTGTAACTTGGGCAAAGCAATGTAATATTAGTGTTACATTACTGAGAAGTATCCATCTTTAAGAATGGGTCTCTTTGAATTTTACAATGGGGTGGGGGGAGGAGTACCTCAAACAAGTTTGGTAAATGTTTCTCTGAAGTCTTTCAACCCCCATAGGAAAGCCAGGCTGCCTAACTGCCGAGCTTTACCTTAACATATGGTTTGGGGGTGTGAAGGTGCTCTATTCCCGTATTGGTCTCAAGTATGGCTGTTTGGAACTGGCTTGTATGAAGAAGCCTTTAAGTACCATGATGTCCTATTGGCTCTAGGGGTCGCACAGAAAACCTATACATTTGCTTGTTTTACCTCTCTCTCCCTCTCACTCTCACTAAACTGATGAAAGACCATCTCACACCATGAATTGAAAAGGACAACACAATGAAGAGCACAGCTCGGCAGCCATATTGAGACAGGCATGCGGACTGTTCTGAAGAAAGCTGACCTCAAAATGAAGACTTAGCTAGAGACATTTTAATTAACTAATAATCTGTATGCTGCCTAACCATTTATCAGGTTGTATGGTTGCCAATATTCAAATGTACATCGCATATTGTTGTTCATGAATATTATCAATACATTGTTTAAATTGTAACTTAACTCCTTCTTGTCTTTTACTAAACCTAATTGCCTGAGGTTATAGATGTAGAAGGGAAGGTGGGGAGAAGTTATATGATTACAGTACCTTATAAACAGTGGCAAGTCTGTGAGTTTTTAGGTGCTCTAACAAAGGCTACATAATAATACAAAAAGGGAAAGTAGAGCAATATATTACTCTATCAATACAAAACACTGTCTTTTCCAAACCCACAGGTTTTAGATGAAATTAAAGACATGGAAAGTTGGATGGCTATGAATGTCTATTTTAAGAGACCATTACAATCTGGTAATAAATTTTAAGATACCCCAGATAGATGAACTAATAATTCATAGGGCAGTTAATTTTGCTAAAAACCAATTTAAGAAAAAGTTAACATCTATTTCTATTCAATCTTTTAGAAATATCTTGTACTCCCAGCTGGTTGATTCGCCACTTCCATTGGCGGCAGCTTCTAGACCAGTAGATGAAGGTAATACAGAATTGGCTTCAATACTTAACCCCGTATCCTGAGACTGAAGTACAGGTAGCTGTCATCCATATTAATTCTACCCCTAATATAGATGTTTTTAAACCTTTCAACACATCTGCTAGGGTGAGTGGGATGTATTTTCTCCACCTTCTCCTTCTGCAGATTTAGGTTGGTCAGATGGTAGTTGTAAGGTTAAACCACCAAATTAAAGGGTGGTTAGTGATGAATGGTGATGTTCAGAAAAGCACCAATTCTGAAGCTCCTCCTTTGCAGTCAATAAGACCCAAGGGTCCAAAATTTAACACATTGGCAGCCAAAAGTTGTACAGCCTTACAGTCCTTAAGGGAGATGTGGTGGTTTGCAAATTGGCTCTAGTTATGATCAATTGTCTGCAGTTTGAGAATTGTGGAGAAATATACAATTATAGTGTGTGTGTGGTGGGTTTTTCATTTTTTTTGTTTTTATTCTATTAAAGAAAGTACCAACTCAATCCTATGTATTTAATTTTATATTTACTTTAGGTCTAAGATGTGGTGGATAAAAATAAATGTGACCGGTTATTGTTGCAGGAGGTTAGGGTAGTATAAAATCAGATTTTCCTGTGGGAAACATTTCATTACTAAGTCCCAGATTTTCTATAAGAGCCAGAGCTACAAAAATAGCTTGAGACTTGAATAAAGTACCAGGAAACACATTTTCTAAAAGTATCCCCTTGCAAAATGTAGAGAGATCTCAACCATTTAACTACTTAACTATACAACAATAGTGCAATTGCAATGATTGGTGCTTTACAGATGGCAGGATTTGATGCACATCTTCTGCCACAACCTATTTATTAATAGACTGTCCTAAACCCTACCCAAAACACTTAGTCAGTAACAAGGGCCCTGATGTTAAGTCACTGTTTTTGGGCTATATATTTTAAAATTGGACATCCTACCCCTACTTATAATAATAATAATAATAATTCTTTGTATTTATATAGCGCTTTTCTCACTTATAACCCTAAGGTTAATATTGAATATTTGTCCATGATGTTAATGTTTATTATTTTAGCCCTGATGTTAAGTCAAGTGATCAGAGCTATTAGTAATAACCCTGTATTAATTGTATTATACATTTAAGTTTTTTTTAGTGTTTTTTAGGAAAAGAATTATACACATTTATCCCCTGTATATTAGATTAATAATTAAATATCTTTTGAACCCCTTGTTTTTTTAGAAATATTTTAAAAGAATTTTAGGTGGTGAATTAAAGGTATGGTAAATTTATTTTAATCTATTATTAAAGATGTTTTAATTAAATTTCATTGGATAGAATATAATCTAAACAATCATAAATACAATACTTAAATCAGTACATTTCCCTTCTTGGAAGCAATCTCCACTAACCTAACCCTAATTCTGGTGGGCAAAATCGGGGATCATTCAAAGGGTTAATTCTGGATCAATTCTCAAGTTTAATAAAAGCACTTTTGAACTGCATTTGTGCACCAGCCCTTTGCAATGTGTGTGCATTTATTTGCCTGGCCTATCTGGTTACCTTATTTACGGTGTGGGGGTAAACGGGACTCGGAGGATGAAGGTACCACAATGATGCATTTTGCAGGCATGTTGCTCTTTCTTCACACACATTTGCTGAACAGTTCCTTGTCTGAAAGTTCTAAGTTGTTGGTGTGTCACAGAGAGGATGTGCAACGTTGTTCATAATGGCACTCGTTTTTTCTTTCCTTCACTACATCCTCCAGGGGCTCCAGAGTACATCCTATAACTGAGATACCATAAGTTGAAACTGGAAGAGCAGGGTCAATTTTTAATGAAACCATCTGGTGGTTATGATGATATAATGGAGAAAGTCAAGGAGATGCTTTTGAAAAGATGAGGCCCAGTACACAGTACAATACAATACAATACAGTTTATTTTTGTATAGCCCAAAATCACACAGGAAGTGCCGCAATGGGCTTTAACAGGCCCTGCCTTTGACAGCCCCCAGCCTTGACTCTCTGAGAAGACAAGGAAAAACTCCCAATAAAACCTTGTAGGGAAAAATGGAAGAAACCTCGGAAAGGCAGTTCAAAGAGAGACCCCTTTCCAGGTAGGTTGGGCGTGCAGTGGGTGTCAAAAGTAGGGGGTCAATACAATACAATATACACAACAGAACAATTCCTTAAGACAGCATAATAAAAATTTTAGAAGTACGGTTTAACAGTAGATGATATGACATAATTAGGTTTGGATATTTTTAGAGTCCTGGAGACCTCATCCATCTAGCTGCCTCCCCATTTGGCCATGCCACGGCTGAAACGTTGCTCCGATGAAAGGACCCTCTTTCCCATGATTCCTGTGATCCTCCATCAGGGATGACTTTACCATAGGCAGGCAAACAACTTGGCAGGTGGGCGTGGCACCAATGGCCACATTTGGGTACCGAGAAAAGAAACAGAATAGGTGAGGGTTAGTATTCAAATATAATTATCATGTTACTTATGTTATAGTGCTAATGACTAACAACAGAGATGCAGTATGTACAGTTAATCAGCAGCTCTAGTCAGGATATGCTAAACTGAAGTAGTGAGTCTTCAGCCGGGATTTAAAGGCTGAGACTGAAGGGGCATCTCTTATGGAAGCAGGAAGACCATTCCACAGTTTAGGGGCCCTGTAACTAAAAGCTCGACCTCCCACTGTTATTTTATTAATCCTTGGAATCCTAAGCAGACCGGCATCTTGAGATCTTAATGTGCGCTCAGGTTTGTAAGTCATGATAAGTTCAGACAAGTAAGCGGACCTTGGCCATTTAATGCTTTATATGTTAAAAGGAGGATTTTGAAATCTGCCCTAACTTAACTGGGAGCCAGTGTAAAGATTTAAGAACTGGGGTTATGTGTTCATATTTTCTTGTTCTTGTAATAATTCTTGCAGCGCATTTTGGATTAACTGGAGGCTGTATAGAGAACAGTTTGAACAGCCAGTGAACACCGCATTGCAGTAGTCAATCCTACTAGAGATAAATGCATGAATTAATTTCTCACAATCCTGTTTATTTAGAAAGCGCCTTAATTTCCTAACATTTTTAAGATGGAAAAACATGTTTTGGACGACTTTGTAATATGTGCTTTAAATGACATGCTAGAGTCAAAGATAACTCCTAGATTGCGGGCTGATTCAGTAAAATTAATTGGGATTCCAACTGAGTTAAATGATGACAAAATATTGCTGTGATCAGCGTCATTCCCTCCAACAATTAACATCTCTGTTTTATCTGTATTTAAAGACAAGTAGTTCTCATTCATCCATTCCTTTAATTCACTAACACAACTAATTAAAGACAACATCGGAGAAACTTCATTTGATTTAAATGAAAGGTATAACTGGGTGTCATCTGCATACAGTGAAAATTAACATTATGTTTCCTAATGAGAGATCCCAGTGGAAGCATGTAAAGTGAAAACAGTAAAGGTCCCAGTACTGAGCCCTGCGGACACCATATTGAACTTCTGTGTATAATGATGGAGTACTGTCTGCACATTTCTGTACATACTGGAATCGATTTGATAAATAAGAACTGAACCAAGCGAGCACGGGGCCTGTAAGCCCAACATCGTTTTCTAGCCTGTGCAGTAAAATAGAATGGTCAATGGTGTCAAATGCTGCACTTAAGTCCAACAACATAATTACAGTGGAATTTCCTTCATCAGAGGATATCAGAATGTCATTTACAACCCGTGTTAGTGCCGTTTCTGTACTATGACCAGTGCGAAAGCCAGACTGGAATTTCTCAAATAAATTGTAATGCGTAAGGTGTGACTGAAGCTGACTGGCGACTACTTTCTCTAGTATTTTAGAGAGAAATGGTAAATTTGAAATAGGCCTATAGTTATTTAGTATGTGTGGGTCTAGGTCTGACTTTTTAAGTAAAGGTTTAATGACTGACACTTTTAGTGCATCAGGTACTGTGCCATGCAGTAATGAACTATTGATAATGGTTAGAATAGGCTGCAAGAACATCCATTGCACTTTTACTAGTTTTGTTGGCACTGGATCTAGGGAACAAGTAGTGGGCTTCATTTTAGTAATTAAAGTTAAGACTTCCTGCTCAGTTACAGGATTAAAATTATTAAAGTGCTGAATGCAATGTGACAGGGTCTGCTAAGCTAGTATTTGGTTTGTACTGTGATGCTGAGATCTGGGATCTTATATTTTTAATTTTCTCATTGAAGAAGTTCATAAAGTCTGTACTGCTAATATCTGTTGGTATTTTGCACTGTTGATCTGAATTCCCATTTGTTAATTTAGCCACTGCTCTAAAAAGTACCCTAGGATTTTTATTATTGCTATCTATTAATGTAGAATAGTATTCTGAGCGAGCTTTAAAGAGGGCTTTTTATATTTATTACACTCTCTGTCCATGCAATTTGAAAGACATGTAGCTTTGTTGTTCTCCATCTGCTCCAGTTTTCGACACTCTAATTTAAGAGCTCGAGTATTTTCATTAAACCAGGGAGAGTTTCTATGTGCTTTGATCACTTTTGTTTTAGGGAGCCACTGTGTCCAGAGCATCTCTCAAGGTCACATTATAATGTGATATTAGCTGATCTAAATTGTTTTCCACGTTTACATTTGATGTTAACTGATCTAAATGGTTTTCCACAATTACACTCGACTTACTCAAGGTATCTATAAATTTTGAAGCAGAATTACAATCTAGATGTCACACTGTCTTTGTTTTAATCTGCGAGTGCTGGCATGGGCAGAACTAAATCAAACGTAATTAAGAAGTGATCGGAAATAACTACATTTAATGGAGTAATATTTAAATTTTGAATTTCAACTTTGTAAGTTATAATTAAATCTAATGTATGGTTATGATTATGAGTTGGACCTTTGACAATCTGACAAAATCCTACTGAATTTAACAAATAAGTAAAACATTTGCTAAAAGTGTCAGTTTCCACATCAATGTGTACATTAAAATCCCCATCAGAACTACGTGATCATAATTTATAGCCAAATCAGACAGAAGGTTGCTAAATTCAGTCATGAACAATGAATATGGCCCTGGTGGTCTGTAGACTAGCACTATAATTGTGTTGGAATCTGTTTTAATATTTAAAATGAATGCCTCAAAGGATGTAAAGTTGCCTAAATTTTTAGGAGTGATTTGCATTTTGTTACAATGAATTATTCCAAGGCCTCCTCCTCGACCAGAATCTCTAGACTTATGAAGGAACGAGTATCCATCTGGTGACGCCTCAGCTAGGGAACAGTGTCACATTTACTAAGCCAGGTTTCAGTAAGAAGACACAGATCAGATTTTGTACTTAATATATATCATTTACCAAAACAGCTTTAGTGCCAAGAGAGCGAATGTTCAATAAACAGCATTTAAAACTGCATGGTTCTTTCTGAACTGCTGATATTTTTTTGTTTTAATTTGAATTAAATTTCTATTACAGATGCCCCTGGTGGAGTGTCTGGTTTTATCCCTTGGTCTAATTATACACCTTATTTTTGGTTATCAATTAATTTATGGTTTGTATCAAGACAGTGCAATGTGGATGGATGAAGATGGTCCTGATTGGATTTTGAGAAGGAATATTTATCAATAGAAGATATACCAGATATTCAGAAGAAAACCATGGTAGAGATTCAGATCTCAAGTTTTGTTCTGCATTATGTATTGTACCCAGTGCCAGTAAAATGAATACAAATGTAAACAGAAAAAATGTTATCTAATTGATGATGAGGGTTATGTGTGTGTGTTGATGTGAATAAAATGTGATGTCATTAGCAAGTGGTGCCTAATAATGTTTAAGATGTCAACATACAGTGAAAGGGCAGCGATCAAATGGCAGAGGGACATGCAGCTTGAATGGTTGAGGTGATGCGTGGTGGCACCTAGAGGTGAAAACTTAATAAAAAAACAAAACACATGGTAAAGTAATAACACAAATATACAAAGTGTACAGAAGTAGTACCCTGAAGAATTTGTAGAAAAGTCTAAAATCATCACATTAATAAAAATAAATATTGTTTATTACAAGTTTTCAGGCTTGTAGTATCCGAATGAGAACAGGCCATTCAGCTCAATAAAGCTCGCCGGTCCTATCCACAGTATTCTTGTAAATTAATCAAGTTGAGTTTTAAAGGTCCCTGAAGTCCTACTGTCTACCATATTACTTGGTCATTTATTGCAAGTGTCTGTGGATCTCTGTGTAAAGAAACTTCCTAATCTCTGTATGACATTTACCTTCTCCAAGTTTCCAACTGCATCCCTGTGTTCTTGGTAAACTCATTTTAAACTCACACTCTCAGTCTACTGCACTAATTTCCTCAGCTCTTTTCATCTTCATAACTCATCCCCCAATTAATTCATCTTTGATGTCTGGCTGTGTTCCAGTTGCATTTAAACATGCTGTAGTTCAACCGCTGATCAAAAAGAGCAACCTGGATCACTCAGTTCGCTCCAACTTTAGGCCCATTTCTAAACTCCCTTTTTTATCAAAAGTCTTAGAAAAGGTTGTTTATAACCAGTTACAGGCTTACCTTGATTTTATTGGGACTTCTGAAAAATTTCAGTCTGGTTTTAAGCCACGACACAGCACTGAAACTGCCCTCCTAAGAGTGCTTAACGATTTGCTTTTAGCTGCTGACTCTGGTAATTCTGCCATTTTGATTCTATTGGATCTGACTGCAGCGCTTGATACAGTAGACCATAGTATCCTTCTATCACGCCTTGAGGTATGTGTTGGCATCAAAGGTTTTGTTCTTAAATGGTTCCAATCTTACTTTCTCAGTCCATTTAGGAAGTACTCATCTTCAGTATCTTCTCTTGGCTGTGGAATACCCCAGGGTTCCATTTTGGGGCCAATCCTCTTTTCATTGTACATGCTTCCATTGGGGTCTATATTTAGAAAGCATAAAATCGCCTTCCACTGCTTTGCTGATGATCTTCAAATCTATCTATCTATTCCATCAAATAGTCACCCAGCTATTCAGACTTTGTTGAACTGTCTCCGAGATGTTCAAACATGGATGGAGATAAACTTTCTCAGTCTGAACAAAAGCAAAACTGAAATTATTGCCTTTGGAAAGTCCAATGTCCTTAGTGGGTATGACAGTGTTATTGGATCTCTGGCATCTTTTTCTCATCAATCTGCCAGAAATCTGGGGGTAATTTTTGACTCTGCTTTTAAGTTGTATAAACAGATCAGCGCAGTTGTAAGGTCCAGCTTTTTTCAACTTAGACTACTTAGTAAAGTCAAGCACTACATTCCCCATGAACAGTTTGAGACAGTAATACATGCTTTCGTTACATCACGCCTTGACTACTGTAACTCATTATACATAGGTCTCAGTCAGGCACAAATTCAGAGGCTGCAAGCCGTTCAAAATGCAGCGGCCCGCCTTCTGACAGGGAAGAAAAGCGTGACCATATAACACCTATGCTGGCCTCCCTTCACTGGCTTCCCTGTTCATTTCAGGATCCAGTTTAAAATATTACTGCTTGTTTTTAAAAGCTTAAATGACTTGGCACCTGCTTACTTGTCGGAGCTTCTTGTTCCGTATTCTCCTGTCAGAACCTTGCGATCCTCTGATCTTCAGTTACTCGATATTCCCAGAATAAAGCTTAAAACCAGAGGAGGCAGAGCATTTTCGGTAATAGCCCCCAGTTTTTGTGTGGAACAGCCTCCCCTTGGAGTTGAAAGCAGCCCAGAATCTTAATCATTTTAAAACCCTGCTTAAGACACATCTGTTTTCATGTGCATTTAATTCTTTCTGTTTTTATGAAGCTGGTTTCATCTTGTTTATTACTATTATTATTATTATTATTATTATTACTATTATTTTTATTATTATTATTATCTTGTTTTGATCTTATTGATTGGTTTAGTATAGTAGTGTGTAATGTATATTGAGTATATATACGCTGTGTAGTACCTGCTAACCTTTTTGTCTTTTAGTTGTACAGCACTTTGGTCAATGAAAGTTGTGTAAAGGTGCTTGATAAATAAATAAATAAAAAATCCCCTGTAGCCACTGAATCAGCCTAGTCGCTCTTCTCTGGATCTTCTCTTTTCCAACGCTGTTATGTCCTTTTTGTAGCCTGGAGACCCAAACTGCACCCAGGACTCCAGTTGAGGCCTCACCAGTGTGTTATAAAGCCTGAGCAGAACCTCCTATGACTTGTACTCCACACATCAAGGCGCTATATAACCTGACATTCTGTTAGCCTTTTTAATGGCTTCTGAACACTGTATGGCAGGAGTTGTAGTGGACTCTACACTATCAACTAAGTTCTTCTCATAAGGTGGACTCTCGATTTTCAGACCTTCCATTGTGTATTGAAACCTCACATTTTGTCTTCCTACATGTAATACTTTACACATTCTGACATTAAATTTTAACCGCCACAAATCTGCCCAAGTCTGTATGCTGTCCAAGTCCCTCTGTGATGATTCAACAGACTCCTGATTATCTGCCAGTCCACCTATCTTGGTGTCACCTGCCAACTTCTCCAGCTTGTGACTTATATTCCTATCTAAATCATTCATAAATATTAAAAATAGCAGCGCCCCCAGCACTGACCCCTGCTGGACACCACTGTCAACATCAACCAATTCTGATGAGGTTCCTTGCCCATAACCCTCTGCTTCCTGTGTCTGAGTTGATTTTGCACACACTTTATTGGCTACCAGGAGGTCTGAAGCCTCTAGAAAGTCAAACTCTGTTAAAAGTTCTGCTTGAACACATATTTGTACAGCCACAGATATTTCTAGACCCCCGGGGCACTGGATGACTGAAGTCTTCAGAGACGCTCGACACCTTTCAGTTTGCTCATTCTCATTGGACTCTCGAGCCGATCTCTTCGTGTCTCTCTGTCTTCTCACCCTGGCCACCTACAGGGAACTGAAGAAGAACAGCCTTGGAACAAAGTGTGAGTTCGTAAGTCTACAAAGAAAGGGGTCTGTCTGAAGTCATTAAGCACCACTGAACCCAGTATGCTGATGATATGCACCAGTGGGTGGGCTGGGATGGACTGGCACTTTTTAGTGTGGGTTTCTTTATTTAGTTTTGTGTTTTAGCTGCATGCCAGTCTGAGTTACATCAGAACCTACTGGTTTGGTTAATTAGTGTGTGTTGAATGGATCTGATGTCATAAAAATGTATTTGTTTTTTTCATTTATTACAACCAGGAACTGAAACTGCAGCTTTCACCCAGTAGTCTGCTGAACCTCTGAGCGGTGAAGACTTTGGAGCACGTGAGATTGTGTTCTTCTTGATATGATAATCCTGATGAGTGTCTCTGCTCACTTCATGTCTCCTTCAGTGCTTCAATGTGACAGTGCGTGTGTATGTGTAAGTGTGTCACACAAGTGCTGTCATTCATCTTTCTTTTGTCCCTGTGCTCTGTTTCTGTGCTCTGAATGTTGTTTGCCACTCTTTCCTTTCTCTTTTTCACTCCCTTACATCCATGTCTTCTCTAAGGAGTCACAGTTTGCCAGGATAAGTAAATACGTTTGAGAAAAGAAGAGAAAAAGATCTGACAAGACCAGTGAGGCCATAAGACACGCTGAGGAATAAATGAAAAAATATATGAAACCAGTAATGGCGCACTGCATGATTTTTTTTTTCAATTTTATTGATTTTATTAAAATCAAATAACATTCCATACGCATAAATCAAGTTTTACATAAAATAAAAAAGGTTCTAAGCATATCAACCCCTACCCCTAAGAAAGAGAGCTAGGGCAGCAGTGTAAAACTTTATGGTAGTGAAAATAAGTGAATAGATGAATTAATAAATTAATCAGATATATGGAGTAAAAGAGGGGAGAGGACTTGCTTCCTCAATTCAAATGCTTATTCTAAAATGTTATTTATGAGATCCTGACAGGTTTTGAGAAAGTTTTGTACAGATCCTCTAAGTGTGAATTAGATTTTTTCCAATTTCAAATAGCATATAGCATCAGTTACCCAATGACTTAGAACAGGAGACTTGCCAGTAGTGTAGTAAAGGCCATTACAGTTTGTTTGTCCTTCTCCACTTGAAGCCCCCCTGTAAGCCCCCCAAACACAGCTGTTAGTGAATAAGGAGGGATTATGACTCCAAGGCTGTCTGAAAGGCATTTAAAGATTTTGGTCCAGAATGATGTTAATTTGTTTTTTATTAATTTTATTACAATCCATACAAAGCAATCAAGATTTTACAAAAAGAAAAATTGAGTTAAGAACAGATCGATCCCCACCCTGAGAGAGAGAGCAAGCCAAATAACGTTAAATTTAAGGCTTGTAAACATACCTATTTTAAAAAAAAATTCTCTGTGCTTTATGAACTTACTAGCAGAATACCCAAGGCCGCAGCGGAGAAGCAGTGTGTTAAAGAAGGTACGAAAAAGAAAAGGAAAAATTTTAAAATAACGTAACATGATTGTTAATGTAATTGTTTTGTCATTGATATGAGTGTTGTTCTCATATCTATCTATATATATATATCTCTATCTATCTATATATATATATATATATACCAGCTTGGCAGCGAGAAGTAGTGTGTTAAAGAAGAAAAGAGAAAGAAAAGGAAACATTTTGAAAATAACGTAACATGATTGTCAATGTAATTGTTTTGTCACTGTTATGAGTGTCGCTGTGATATATATATATATATATATATATATATATATATAGCAAAATACCAGCTTCACAGCGATGTCATGTGTTAAAGAAGTTATGAAAAAGAAAAGGAAACATTTTAAAAATAATGAAACATGATTGTCAAAGTAATTGTTTTGTGTATTTGGTGGCAGCGTCACAAAGTTGTTTTCGTAGCTGCATCAGAAAATGTACCACGACGTCTGACACGCCTCCTTTTTACTGTTTTCTCACAGCTTGGATTGCTGCTGTCATATATATACACACACACACACATATATATATATACACATACATACATACATACATACATACATACATACATATATATATATAGACATATATACAGTAATCCTCCTCGATCAAGGGGTATGCTTCCAGACCCCCGATAGGTGAAAATCCCAAGTAGAAACCATATGTTTGTATGATTATTTTTATATATTTTAAGCCCTTATAAACTCTCCCACACTGTTAACATTATTAGAGCCCTCTAGACATGAAATAACACCCTTTAGTCAAACGTTTAAACTGTGCTTCATTACAAGACAGAGATGGCAGTTCTTTCTCACAATTAAAAGAATGCAAACATATCTTATCTTTAAAGGAGCGCGTCAGGAGCAGAAAATGTCAGAGAGGCCAAAAGAAAAAGCAAACAATGAAAAAATCAATACATGCTTTTAAGTATACAGAAGCACCATGATAAAGCGGCATTTTGTAGAGGAGCCGTCCGTGTCCTCTGTGCAAACAGCCCCTCTGCTCACACCCTCCGTCAGGCAGAGAGAGTGAGAAAGATAGAGAGAAGCAAACAAAAGCCACGCTGGTTTTAGTTAATATGTAATACATGCTCTGATTGGGTAGCTTTTAAGCCAATAGCATCCCTTTTATGAAATCAACTGGGCAATCAAACTGAGGAAGCATGTAACCTAAATTAAAAGACCATTGTCCACAGAAAGCGCGAACCAGCGAAAAATCCGTGATATATATTTAGATATGCTTACATTTAAAATCCAGCGATAGAGTGAAACCGCAAAGTCAAAGCGCGATATAGCGAGGATTACTGTATATATATATAGACATATATATATATATATAGATATATATATATACATATCTTCATATCTACATATCTATATACATATCTACATATACACATATATATATATATATACATACATACCTATCTACATCATATATTCACACACATACATACATACACACACACAAATTATATATATGTGTGTATGTATGTGTGTGTGTGTGTGTATGTTTGTATGTGTCTATATGTGTGTGTATAGGTTTGGTCACTGAGTGCAAGGGAAAAATAATAAATTATAGTCTATAAGTTATTAAACAGTAAAACGTTTTAAAGAAGTACAGGTACATTGAAATTACATTTTCTATGTGATAGTTCAAATTTGTTCCTCGCCTCGCCTCGATTGTGAATCGCCTTAATATTATTTTGCCGTGGTGTAGAAAAGGGGTCCCGTGTTTGCACTTGTCTGGGCTATAGCGCAGGGGGAGGATGAAAAAATTTAAAGTGCTCACTTTGACTTAAGGCAGAAGCGCAGTCAGCGCCTCAAAGGCGGCACAGCTATGCAGCGCGCTGGCTGCTCGACTTTTGCTGGGCAGGAGACCCCAGTTTGCAGACACGTTCATGATATCAAAAAGTCTCAGCGCTCTTTGGAGGTCATTCATATATTATATATATATAGCAAAATACCCGCGCCTCGCAGCGGAGAAGTAGTGTGTTAAAGAAGTAATGAAAAAGAAAAGGAAACATTTTAATAATAACGTAATATGATTGACATTGTCATGAGTGTTGCTGTCATATATATGCCTGCCTAAAGAAGTCACGCTCGCTTTGTTTTACTTTTTACCGTTCATTTAATCATGGCTAGTGGCGGAAAAATGATAAAATGGAAGGAGGATGGCTTTACCAAAACAATTATTGATGGCTAATCGATTATTCATAAAGCTTTAATTGGTGATCTGTTTTTCTGTGTTAACCTCATATTTTTCATACTTATTCTCAAACTAAGGTGGTGCGAGGGTAAAATGAATCGGGATGCTTGATCAATGTAATCCGTGTACCAGGAAATCATGCATTGAGAAAAGCTCCCTTTGCTTGTAATGCAAAGTGTGATTAAATGCATTATTTTTAACGCGTTATGGAGCACATGCACCGAAGCTTCTCGGCTGTGCTTGTGCTAAGAAAAGGAAAGATTTTTAAAATAACGTAACACGATTGTCAATGTGACCTTTTGTAAGTAGTGCCTGGAGGATTCAATGTAGAAACTCTATAGAGACAGCGTGTGTATTAACTTGTGGATTTTTCTGTGAGTATTTGGTGGCAGTCTGAGGAAGTTGCTTCGAAGACAGCGCAAGCGCTGAGCTCATCTCAGAGCAAAATGAGGTGGGAGGGGAGATGATGACGTGACTCCCCCACCCGCCTTAACTGTCAATCCCCCACAAACACAGTCTCGAATTTGCATAAGCACACCCCTTCACCTACAATTTTAACTTAGTTATAAAGTGATCAAAACTCTCGTTTATATCCTGTGTCCTCTCATTAAACTTGTATCCCGCATTACCTGTGTGTATGTGAAACGCCAGCGGTAGCCTGTCTATGAACTTAATTTAAAGTTTAGGTTTACACCGTGCTTTCTTTCGAGCTGGCAACACTCATGAATATTGTAGTATATGTCACTCGCTCACTTCTTATTGTTTTCGCTGCCTTCTCAATTATATAATGCATGTTTTCTTAAGCTTTTGGAGGTCTTCCTGGTTTTCTACGCACTGCGTTGACAGTCAGTTCACGTGATTACGCGGGAGGCGTGATGATGTCACACGAAACTCCGCCCCACGTCATTGCAGCTCAACTCCATTACAGTTAATGGAGAAAAATACCTTCCAGTTATGACCATTAGGCATAGAATTTCGAAATGAAACCTGCCCAACTTTTGTAAGTAAGCTGTAAGGAATGAGCCTGCCAAATTTCAGCCTTCTACCTACACGGGAAGTTGGAGAATTAGTGATGAGTCAGTGAGTGAGTGAGTGAGTGAGTGAGTGAGTGAGTGAGTGAGGGCTTTGCCTTTTATTAGTATAGATTTTAAAATATTACTGATTAGATCCTGCCATGTTTTGAAAAAGTCTGTACAGATCCTCTAACTGAGTATTTGATTTTTCCAATTTCAAATAATATAACACATCGGTTTCCCACTGACTTAAAAGAGGAGAGTTTGGGTTCTTCCAGTTTATCAGAATAAGTCTGCGTGCCAACAGTGTAGTGAATGCAATCACAATTTGTTTGTCTTTCTCCACTTTAAACCCTCTGGAAGAACCCCAAACACAGCTGTTAATGGGTTAGGAGGGATTGTGAGTCCAAGGCTGTCTGAGAGGTAATTAAAAATTTTTGTCCAGAATAATGTTAATTTGGTGCAGGCCCAGAACATGTGACCTAGTGAGGCTGGGGCTTGGTTGCAACGTTCGCAGGTTGGATCATGCCCTGGAAACATTTTGGAGAGTTTTAGTCGAGACAGATGTGCTCGATATATAATTTTGAGTTGTATAATTGTATGCTTTGCATATGGAGC
Organism: Polypterus senegalus; assembly: GCF_016835505.1. Classification (NCBI taxonomy): domain Eukaryota; kingdom Metazoa; phylum Chordata; class Cladistia; order Polypteriformes; family Polypteridae; genus Polypterus; species Polypterus senegalus. The sequence continues at coordinate 9,496,677 of NC_053156.1, forward strand.
TTGAGTGAATTCTCTGCATTGCTACTTTCCACTCCTTTTCTGATATATTAATTGAGAGGTCATTTTCCCAGTGTCCTCTTGGATCTTTGAAAGGAAGGGATTGTAAAAGGATTTTATATATTGTAGAGATGGAGTCTAACTCCTTGAAATTGAGCAATAATTTTTCCAGCATGGATGAGGGTGCAAGATGAGGAAAATCTGGAAGGTTCTGTTTAACAAAGTTCCTGATTTGAAGATAGTGAAAGAAATTTGTAGCTGGAATGTTAAATTTGGAATGTAATTGTTCATAGGATGCAAAGACGTTGTCTATATAAAGATCTCTAAGCAAGTTAATTCCAAATTTTTCCAGATATTAAAACTGCATATGTTTGTGAAGGTTGAAAGAGGTGGTTCTCTTGCAGAGGTGCCACAGATAGAAGCTTCTCCGTCTTAAAATGCTTTCTACATTGGTTCCAGATTCTAAGTGAGTGGAGCACAATTGGGTTATTAGTGTATTGCCGATAACGTGTGTTTATTGGAGCACAGAGCAAGGAATACAAAGAAGTACTGCAGGATTTTACTTCTATTGCGGTCCATGCCTGTGTATGTTCTTCTATTTGTGTCCAGGTTCTTATCGCCTGTATATTTGCTGCCCAGTAATAAAACTGGAAGTTAGGTAGAGCCATGCCGCCTTCTGCCTTTTGTCTTTGTAGGGTCGCTCTTTTGATGCGTGGATGTTTAGAATTCCAAATAAATGAGGTTATTGTTGAATCTAATTGCTTAAAGAATGATTTATTAATGTATATTGGGATGTTTTGAAATAAAAAGGAGCTTAGGAAGAATATTCATCTTAACAGTGTTAATTCTTCCAGCTAGTGTGAGATGAAGGGTTGACCATCTATGCAAGTCTTGTTTAATTTTTTCCATGCAGACACGAAATTTTGTTGATAAAGAGCTTTATGTTTACTTGTGATGTTTACCCCGAGGTATTTAAACTGTTCTGCAATGATAAAAGGTAGGGTGTCTAATCTAATATTATATGCTTGAGAATTCACTGGAAAGAGTACACTTTTATTCAGATTAATTCTGAGACCAGAGATCTTTTGAAATTCTGTGAGTGCTGCTAAGACTGTACCATATCATCTGCATATAATGAGATTTTCTGTTCCAGTCCTTCTCTGCTAATCCCCTTTATCTGATCAGTATTTCGACAATGTATTGCCAGTGGTTCAATGGCAATTGCAAACAGCAGTGGTGACAAAGGGCATCCTTGTCTTGTGCCACGTTCTAGTTTAAAGTAGTCTGAGCAAATGTTATTGATGCAAACTGAAGCTTCTGGGTTAGTATACAGTAATTTAATCCATGCACAAATGTTCGGGCCAAACCCAAACTTCTCCAATGTAGTAAAAGGTATTTCCATTCAATCATGTCGAATGCTTTTTCTGCATCCAATGATAATAATATTTCTGGGGTGTTTGATTTAGTTGGTGAGTATATTACATTAAACAGGCGTCGAAGATTTGAAGATAAGTGTCGGCCCCTAATAAATCCAGTTTGGTCTTGTGATATTAGAGGGGAGCACTTTCTCCATCCTTCTAGCTATGATTTTAGAGAGTATTTTAACGTCGTTATTCAGAAGTGAAATTGGTCTGTATGATGCACATTGTAATAAGTCCTTATTTTGTTTTGGAAAGACAGTGATTAGTGCTTGGCGAAAGGTTTGTGGAAGAGATTGGTTATCTCTGGCTTCTGTAAATGTTGCTAATAGGAGGGAGCTAGCTGAGCGGAGAATTTCTTGTAAAACTCTGCAGGGTAGCCATCAGGGCCTGCTGCTTTTCCACCTTGGAGTGACTTTATAGCATCTAGTAATTCTGATAATGCAGAGGTTTATCAAGTTCCTCCACACTAAAGCGTCTATTTGTGGTATCTGTAATGTATCCAGAAATGCATTAGATTGTATATTGTCTTCTTTAAACTCAGTAGTATATAGGGATTTATAGTAGTCTCTGAAAGTGTGCATTATATTTTTGTGTTCGATGATTTTATCTCCATTCGTGTTAGTAATTACCGAGATTGCGTTGCGCACTTCTTGCTTGTGAATTTGTTGCGCTAAAAGCTTATTAGCTTTCTCTCCATGTTCATAATAATGATGTCTGGATTTGTAAATTAGTTGTTCAGTTTCTTTAGTTGTCAAGAGGTTTAATTCTGAATGTAGAGCCTGCCTCCTCTATGTAGAGTCTCGCTTGGTAGTCTGGCATGTTCTTCATCTATTTTAGTAATTTCGCTTTTTATCTCTGCTACTTTCTTGCTTCGGATTTATTTCTGTGGGAAAGATATGAGATAATCTGTTCTCTTAAGAAGGCCTTAAGAGTTTCCCAGAGTATTCCTGCAGAGATCTCAGGGGATGTATTTGTCTCTAGAAAGAATTTGATTTGTTTGGATATAAATTCCAGTACAATTCTCGTCAGCTAATAGAAGCGGGTTGAGGCCATCTGCGGGTGAGTGTATGGGGCTTAGTAATTTCAGCTCCAAGATCATAGGTGCATGGTCAGAAATAACAATAGCATCGTATTTACACGATTTAATCTTAGGCAAGAAGTTATTGTCTATAAAGAAGTAATCAATCCTTGAGTAGCAATGATGTACTGGTGAGTTGAAAGAATATGTTCTTGAATTTGGGTTTAAAAACCTCCAGGGATCTGATAAGTTGTGATCAGTTATAAACTTTGTAATTATCTTTGCAGTGTTAGATTGTTCCCCTGTGGAGGAAGTCCTATCTAAAAGTGGATTTAGAACACAATTAAAGTCCCCAGCCATTATAACTTTATGAGTGTTCAGATTGGGAATGGATGCAAATTAATTTTGTATAAATTCCTTATCATCAACATTAGGTGCATAAACATTTATCAAAATCATTTTACAGTTAGATAAGTCTCCCATGACCATTACATATCTCCCTTCAGGATCCAATACTACATCTGATGCTACAAATGGTACTGTTCTATGTATGAGAATTCCCACCCTCTAGTTTTCTTTGTAAAACTAGAATGGAACATTTGGCCAGTCCAGTCTTTTGCAGCGGAACTGATCCTTGCTTAGTAAGTGGGTTTCCTGTAAAAATACTATTTTAGCATTTAGACCTGTTAGGTGAGAGAGTACTTTCTTTCTCTTTAATTCGTGATTCAGGCCTTTAACATTCCAGCTTACAAGTTAACTGTCCCATCATGGAGACACTGATTCTGAGTTTTTGATGTCATTTTATAGTCTTAACTGGAAGTGAGAATCTTTTAGGTCTTAATTTCCTATTTCCCAAGAGTTGTTGCCATGCAGCTTATTATTACGTTGGTAGTTATAATTATAAAGATTGAGAGGATAGATTAGGTATAGATCAAGCCTGCTCTCTTTCTCTCCCCCTTAACCCCCACCCTCCCTTTTGCCTCCCCAAGTGAGGCTAAAACCCACTTCACGCAGTCCCAGTCCTCTGACATACCCAGAGACACAGCACGTCCAAACCAAGGGTATGATATTGAACAGTCTCGTTTAGGGTAAAGATAAAATAATTAGAAAAGAAAAAAAAAAAAAAGATTAATTAAGCACAATAAAACATAAACAGATAGCGCCCTAGTAATACTAAGTAATAATGAGTAATTATAAGTAATAATGAGAATATATTCTGATAAAAACCCATATTTTAAAACAAACAGATCAGACAGTAGATTGTTAATCATTGCTATATCATTAACGGCCATGACTCACTATTATGTATCAGAATAGTCCAGGGATCAGCTTTCTTAATTCTTTTCTGCTTCTTCCTTGCTAGCGAAGACATAGAATTGACCCTGCCATTCCACTTTCAGTTTTGCCAGATACAGGAGGTCGTGATTTGACGCTGGCTTGCCGTAACCGCTGTTTAATGTTATAGAAGGCTGCGCGTTTAGTAGCTGTTGCTGGAGAGAAGTCAGGGAAGATACGAATGTGGTTATTTTCATATGTAATATCTTCCTTTTTTCTGAGGAGTGCCATCACCTCTAGCTTAAATGCTAATCGCTCAAAACTAACTATAAAAGATCTTGGCCGGGTCTAACGGTGTTTGATCCGCGTACGCGGTAAGCCGCTGCTATCTCAGATTCTGCTTTAAAGTCCTCCCCGATTATTTTGGAAAAAAGTTCAGCTGCGAATTTCACAGGGTTTGAACTTTCTCGATTCTCAGGCAGACCTTCAATTCTGACATTATACCTTCTACTCCCATCTTCCAAAGCAGCCAGTCTGTCTCCGAGTTTTTTGCATTCGGAGCTGACATTAACTGCTTTTTCCTCGGCACTGGCAGCTGCCTTTTCGGCCATTTCAATCCGATACGTGAATGTCTCCTTGAGATCCTCCAATTGATCAGTAAGCGTGCTCAGTTTGACCTGAATGCGCTTCTTCAATTTTACCCAGCACCTGCACCTCTTGACGCAGCCTTTCCATCTCCTGTTTCAAATCCTGTTTCAGTCTCTCAAGTGCCTTTGCCGTTGCTTTCTCATTAGCCTTCTCACTTTTGTTAATTTGGTGCAGGCCCAAAAAATGTGGTCCAGTGAGGCTGGAGCTCAATTGCAGCGTTCACAGGTTGAAAATATTTTGGACAATTGTAAATGAGACCGATGTGCTCGATATACAGTATAACTTTGAGTTGAATAATTGTATGTTTTGTGCATATGGAGCTCGAGTGAATTCTCTGCATTGCTGCCTTACACTACATTTCTGAGATATTGAGTGAGAGATCCTTTTCCCACTGTCCTCTTGGATCTTTGAAAGGGAGGGACTGTAAAATATTTTTTATATATTACAGAAATTCTGTCTGAGTCCTCAAAACTGATCAATATTTTTTCCACCATAGAGGTAGGTGGGAGGTGAGGAGAATTGGGCAGGTTCTGTTTACCAAAGTTTCTGAGTTGAATGTAGTGAAAGAAATGTGTTTCTGGAAAGTTAAATTTGGAGTGTAATTGTTCATAGGATGTGAAGATGTTGTCTATGTACAGATCTCTAAATGATTTAATCCCAAATGTTTTCCAGACATTAAAAACTGCATATGTATGTGAGGTTTGAAAAAGGTGGTTCTCATGCAGAGGTGCGACAGATAAAAGCTTCTCCATCTTAAAATGCTTTCTACTTTGGTTCCATATTCTGAGTGAGTGAAACATAATTGAGTTATTAGTATATTGGTGATAACTTGCATTTATTGGGGCACAAAGCAATGAATATAAAGAAGTACTGCAGGATTTTCTTTCTATTGTGGACCAAGCCTGTGTATGTTCATCTATTTGTGTCATTGTCCAGGTTTTTGTAGCTTGTATGTTTGCTATCCAGTAATAAAAGTAAAAGTTAGTAGAGCCATGCCACCTTCTGCCTTGAAGGTGTTTGTAGGGTCACTCTTTGGAATGCGTGGATATTTGGAATTCCAAATAAATGAGGTTATGATTGAATCTAATTTCTTAAAAAATGATTTATTGATTTATAGTGGAATGTTCAGAAATAGAAAAAAAAATTAGGAAGAAGGAAGAATATTCATCTTGACAACGTTAATTGTTCCAGCTAGAGTGAGATGAAGGGTTGACCATCTATGTATGTCTTGCTTAATTTTTTCCATACAGAGGGGAACATTTTGTTGATAAAGAGCTTTATATTTACTTGTGATGTTTACCCCTCGGTATTTAAACTGATCTGCGATGATAAAAGGGAAGGTGTCCAATCTAATATTGTGTGCTAGAGAATTCACTGGAAAGAGCACACTTTTAGTCAAATTGATTCTGAGACCAGAAATCTTTTGAAATTCTGTTAGTGCTCTTAGGACTGCAGGCACAGTATTTTGTGGGTCTGATATTTACAGCACCATATCATCTGCAGATAGAGAAACTTTCCTTTCAAGCCCTTCTCTGATGATCCCCTTTATCTCATAAGCATTTCGACAATGAATTGCCAGTGGCTCAATGGCAATTGCAAAAAGCAATGGTGACTAGAGGCATACTTGTCTGATACCACGTCCTAGTTTAAAGTAGTCTGAACAAATGTTGTTAATACAAACTGAAGCTTCTCGATTGGTACACAGTAATTTGATCCATGCACAAATGTTCGAGTCAAACCCAAATCTCTCCAATGTAGTGAAAAGGTATTTCCATTCAACCATATCAAATGCTTTTTTCTGCATCCAACGATAATAATATCTCCAGGGTGTTTGACTTGGTTGGTGAATATATTACATTAACACTAGAATTACCAGAGCCAACGAAAAAACTCATAAATCCGGCCCACCTCAAATCCCTTTGCACCTCACCGTCAGCGTCATTTGTCTTCAAAATGTGTCCATAAGCTCACGCTTCAACAGCCTGTTATGCCAACCCCAAAGGCTTCAGAATTTGCAAGAAGTTCTATCATTTTCTACCTTGATTGATTATCTAAGAGTGAGGTACCCAGAATTGGAAGGGAAAATAATTTAATGTGTGTTTTGTGTCTGCAACAATCTGTTTAAACACATTGTTAAAACAGAAATATTTTTTATGCTTTAGTAATAACAAAATGTAGACATGAACTGTATAATGTGTGAAGACTGATGGCCAGATATCAAATAAACACTTTCACAAAAAGTGCAAGTACAATACGACAGCTTCCGTGCTGTAGCAGTAAAATCTGCGGATTTATAATTTGAGTTTGAGTTTGAAACCTGTTCCCTGGCAAATTTACCATTTTGAGTAGTGAGCTACTCTTATGGTTAATATTATTTAATAAAATAAATACATTTATAGGACTTGTAAAAGTTAGCAGTTTTTATTTCACTTTTATTCTCTCAGTCACGATCACAATACAACACCCACCCCCCTGCTCCAGATGTGACGCGGTTACTTTTAATCTGAAACTGGGAATAACTGTCGATGTGCATGGTGTTTTGAGACAATGGAACTGGAACTTCTCTGACCCACAAACGCTGGTGAATCTGCCTTCTTCGTATGTCATCGTCACTTAAATTTTTTTCTGTTCAGTTTTATTGAGTGCTCCTGCTCACGCTAAATTAGTATGAACCTTATGGTCCGTGATGTCAAAGCCACACTGACAAAAAAACAGAGACATATGTATATACGATTGTTTTGTCTTGGTAGAATAATATTTTGCTCTATTTTCCCTCTTTGTATTATTAATATGTAGCCTTTGTCAGAAAGCCTCAAATCTCACAGACTTACCACTGTTTATAAGGTATTATAGTATATAACTTCTCCCCACCTTTCCTTCTACATCTATAACCTCGGGCAATTAGGTGTAGTAAAAGACAAACACGAGTTAAGTTATAATTTAAACAATGCATTATTGGTAATATTCATAAATAATAACTATATGCAAAGTATATCTGAATACTGGCAACCATACAACCTGAGAAATGGTGATGTGTAGTTTCAGGTGGCACAAAGACTTGTTAGTTACTTAAAATGTCTCTAGTTTAGGCATCATTGGTGCTCAGCTTTCTTCAGAACAGGCTGCATGCCTGTCTCAATATGGCTGCTGAGCTGTGCTCTTCATTGTGTTGTTCTTTTCAGTTCATGCATCAATTTGGTAAGAGAGAGAGAGTGAGTAAAACAAGAAAATGTATAGATGTTCTGTCCAACCCCTAGAGCCCATAGGACATCATGGTACTTAAAGGCTTCTGATACAAGCCAGTTCCAAACAGCCATACTTCAGATCAATGGGGGAACAGAACACCTTCACACCTGCCCCCCAAACCATATGTTAAGGTAAAGCTTAGCAGTTAGGCAGCTGAGAGACTTCAGAAAAACATTAAACCAACTTGTTTAAGGCACTTCTCCCCAACCCTATCATAAAATTCACTTTCCTGACTTAGTCCTGGAGGAGGGAGGAATGCTTCTCACTAATTTAACACTAATATTACATTGCTTTGCCTAAATTACAAATAAAGACATACAAAATATTTATCAACTTACATGCAAAATCTCACATCACAACAATGATATTTGGAATAACTCATTTTATGACATGTATAGTACATTTCGGAAAACATTGTGGCACTGGTGCAACATTATTCATATTATTCATATTCATTCGCATGCCTTCTTGCGCTTGTAATCAGTGACGACGTGTTTTTTTGTTTTTTTTTCCGATCTTGTCCAGTCTGCTCTCTTCTTTTGTACTCCAGGACATGCAGAGAAAAGAATAGTACAGAGAGGTCAGTTCCATGCTATATGCAATCATCAGATTCAAATGCTAACAGTTCCCACACACGCAAAGACCGTCCTTTCAACATTTATGACACGTGTACCTGTTGCAATGCACACACTTCTCACTATGCTGTGGTTCCTATTACACTGAAGGGGCTGGGGAAGAGGTGGTCTTGGAACAGAAGCTTGTCGATGTTGCATCCTCTTTTGCTTTATCCATCGCCTTTTCTTGTAAGAAGTGATGACGAAGCTCCTCTCTAAGGTAAACCATGAACACTCTTCTTTTCTCAGTGGACCTGTGCATGCCTTGCACAGTATATATGCGTTGATCGCCACCAAGTCAAGCGTGTTATAGTACAAGCAGCCAGCTACTTGCGTGCTCCTGCTGCACTGAATAAGCTCACACCTTCTGGTGCATGATGTCAATGCAAAAAAAAAGAAAGAGACAAATATATGAGACATTTTGAAGAAATCATTGTATGACCTGAATAGTAATATTTTGAGAAAACATTGTCGCACTAATGCAATATTATTTAAAAATGAACAGCGTCAGATCAGCTGTAAATGTATGGTATTTCTAAAAGGTTAGCTTTTTTTCAGTTTTATTCTCTTAGTCACGTTCACACTCTCCCTCAAACTTCTGATGTGACTCTAACTAACAGCGCCAGTATAAATTCACACCCGATCTGACGCTGTTCGTTTTCAAATAATATGGAATTAGTGCGATGATATTTTCTGATTGGTACTATTCAGGTCATAAAATGATTTTTTCAAAATGTCACATGTATTGTCACTTTAGGTAAAGGGTGCACATTGTCCGGGGAAATCAATCACCAGAACTAGAAGTGTCTTAACCGTTATCATGTCCTAGCGTAGCTGGACGGTGACTCTGATAATTCTGAGGTGGTAGGCTGGGTTGAGGAGCCCCAACGGGCCACTTCAAAACCAGTTCCCAAAAAGAGAGAGGTAGTGATAGTTGGGGACTCAATCATTAGGGGGATTGAAGCGCAGGTGTGCTGCAGAGAGAGAGAGAGTCTTGCACGGTGTGTTGCCTTCTGGGAGCACAGGTGGGAGACCTCCTTGGAAGGGTGGGTAGGCTCTTGGCCAGAGCGGGGGTGGATCCAGTTGTCATTGTCCATGTTGGAACAAATGGCATACATAAGGGTAGTCTGTCAGTTCTGTGATCCAAATTCAAAGAGTTAGGTGCCAAGCTGAGGAGCAGAACTGACAAGGTAGTCTTCTCCGAAGTTCTGCCTGTGCCACGCGCCAGTCCAGGTAAGGTTGAGGAGATTAGAAGGCTTAACGCATGGCTCAAATCATGGTGCAGGGTAGAAGGGTATAGGTTTATGGGGCAGATGGGACTCCTTTTGGAACAGATGGGACCTGTTCCGCCGAGATGGGTTACATCTGAACCGAGGGGCACCAATGTATTGGGGAGGCGTATGTTTCGGCTAGTCGAGGATTGTTTAAACTAGGGAATGGGGGGGCAGGGAGTTTAGGACAGGCCAGAATTAGATCTATACATGGAAGAACAAACAATGGTGTAGAAATAAAAATGCATAGTAATGTAAATTCTAAGCAAACACGTAAATGTAGGAGTAACACATTAAAAATAGCTTGTCTTAATGCTAGAAGTATCAAAAATAAGGTAAGTGAATTGGAGTTGTAAGTAGCAGAGCATAATTATGATATAGAAATAACGGAAATCTGGCTAAATAACAAAGATGGGGATGAGTGTAACATAGGGAGATACACATTTTTTAGGAAAGATAGACAGAAGAGAAAAGGAGGTGGGGTTGCTGTTTATGCAAACAGAATTTAAATGTAAGACCTCTTCAGTTGGATGATGAGCCCCATCTTAGTGAGGACATGTGGAGTCTTCTGGAAAGTAATAGGGAAAGAGGTCTTATTTTAGGAGTGTGTTATAGACCACCCAATTCAGACAGTAATTTCAACACACATCTTTTTAGTAATATCAAAAAGGCAAGTTTACAGGGAGATATTATAGTCATGGGGGACTTTAATTATCCAAATATTAACTGGGATAGCCTTGCAGATGGAGGAGCACAAGAGCAGGAGTTTTTAGAAGTAATCAGTGACTGTTTGCGAACACAGCATGTTAAAGCACCAACACGGGGTGAAGCCTGTCTGGATTTAGTATTCTGTAATAATCAGGATAAAACTGAGGGTGTAGAGGTGATTGGACCACTAGGGTCACATGACCATAATATAATACAGTTCTCAGTATTTTGTAAGAGTGCAGATGCAAAGACTAAAATTGTTAAGTTGAACTTTGGTAGGGCTAATTTTGAGCAGATGCAACAAAGTCTAAGTAGGATACACTGAGATAAGCTTTTAAATGTGAAGATAGTGGAGGAGCAGTGGAACAGGTTTAAAAATGTTTTACATGTAATGCAGGACAGATACAGACCTAAATTTGGAATTAATAGGAAACTAAAAAAAACTCCACGGTGGATTAATAAAGATTTAAAAAAGAAGTTGCAAAGGAAAAAATTTGTTGTATAAGGCATATAAGACTAATGACTGCAAAGTGAATCATAGTGCGTATGAGAACATGAGGGCAACCATTAAGAAGGATACCAGGGAGGCTAAAAGACAGTTGGAGAGAAATATAGCAGATAAGGTGAAAGAAGACTCCAAGAGATTCTTTCAGTATTTTAGTAGTATAATAATATTTATCCTCGTGTTCTTAAGAAGGCCAGTGAGTACAGATATAAACCCTTGACACATACTTTTAGGAAGTCACTGAGCACTGGAGAGATTCTGAAGGACTGGAAAATGGCAAATATCATCCTATCATATAAAAAGGGTGACAGGGCAGATCCAAGCAACTACAGGCCAGTAAGCTTAACATGAAACATCACAGGAAAATTAATGGAAGGAATTATTAAGGATAAGATTGAGCAACACATGGCAAGGACAGGAGTTATTCTGAACAGTCAGCATGGGTTTAGAAGAGGGAGGTCGTGTTTTACTAACATGTTGGAATTCTATGAGGTTGCAACAAAAGCATACGATCAAAGTGGAGCTTATGATATTATTTATCTGGACTTTCAGAAAGCATTTGATAAGGTGCCACATGAGAGGGTGGGCATCAAACTAAATGAAGTGGGAGTTCACAGGTGATGTTTGTAGATGGGGGCAGAATTGGCTCAGATACAGGAAGCAGAGGGTGATGGTGTGAGGAACATCATCAGAATTGGCCGATGTTAAGAGTGGTGACCAGCAGGGGTCAGTGCTAGGGCCGCTGCTATTTTTAATATATATATAAATGATTTAGATAGGAATATAAGTAACAAGCTGGTTAAGTTTGCAGATGATACCAAGATAGGTGGATCAGCAGATAATTTGGAATCCGTTATATCATCACAGGAGGACTTGGATAGCATACAGAATTGGGCAGATTTGTGGCAGATGAAATTTAATGTCAGTAAATGTAAAGTATTACACATAGGAAGTAAAAATATTAGGTTTGAATACACAATGGGTGGTTGGAAAATCGAGAGTACACCTTATGAGAAGAATTTAGGAGTCGTAATGAACTCTAAGCTATCAACTTCCTGACAGAAGCCATTAAGAAGGCTAACAGAATGTCAGGTTATATAGCGCCTTGATGTGTGCAGTACTAGCCAGTGGATTGAGACTGATATTTTAAAATGAGTTCATCAAGAACACGGGGATACAGTTGGAAACTTGTTAAGGGTAAATTTCGCACAAACATTAGGAAGTCTTTCTTTACACAAAGAACGATAGACACTTGGAATAAGCTACCAAGTAGTGTGGTAGACAGTAAGATGTTAGGGACATTCAAAACTCGACTTAATGTTTTCTTGGAGGAAACAAGTGGATAGGACTGGCGAGCTTTGTTGGGCTGAATGGCCTGTTCTCATCTAGAGTGTTCTAATGTTCTTTCTTTCAGGTGTGTAATAGAAACCACAGTATAGAGAGAAGTGTGCGCATTGCAACAGGTACACGTGTTGTAAATGTAGGAAGGACGGTCCTTGGGTGTGTGTGAACTGTTAACATTTCAATTTGATGATTGCCTATAGCGCGGAACTCACCTCTCTGTACTGTTCTTTCTTCTGCATGTCCTAGAGTACAAAAGAAACAAAACTGTACAGCAACATCTGGGAATTGGGGAAAAAAAACACGCTATCACTGATTAGAACCACAAGATGTTATGCGAATGAATATGAATAAAATGAATAATGTTGCATCCGTGCCACAATGTTTTCCGAAATGTACTATACCGGTCATAAAAATGAATAATTCCAAATATCATATATACCTATGTCTCTGTTTTTTTTTTTTGTTAGTTCGGCTTTAACATCATGGACCATAAAGTGCATACTAATTCAGGAACACTCAATAAAACAATAAAAAAAAATCAAGTGACAGCGAGATACAAAGAAGGCAGATTCACCAGCTTTTCTCCATCCAGATCAGAGAATTTCCAATTCCATTGCCTCAAAACACCACTCACATCTACAGTTATTCCCAGTTTCAAATAAAAACTAACAGCATCAGATCCCTAGGGCGGTAGTATGTATCGTGATGGTGACTAAGAGAAGAAAAGTGAAAAAGAAATGCTAACTTTTACAAGTACTATAAATGTACACCACCTGTTACAGACGCAAACCAAATGTATGTGTTCATTGTATAATATTAACAATAAGAGCAGCTCGCTACTGAAAACCGTAAATATAGGAGGCAGTCAGGATCGAACCCGGACTTCTGAGTACAAGTCAGCAAATCTTACCGCTACTCCACATAAGCTGTTGTCTTTTTCTTGAACCTTTTGTGAAAGTGTTTATTTGATCTTTGGACTTCAGGCTTCACACATTATACAGTTTATGCCTAAATTTTGTAATTTTTTTACTAAAATATGAAAAACGTTTCTGTTTTAACAATGTGCTTACACAGATTATTGCAAAAATGAAACACACATAAAATGCATGTGTTCCAAATAACAATCTATTATTTCCACTCTAAAACTCCAGCACTTCACTCCCAGATAATCAAGTCATGAGCTGGGAGAACTTTGTGCAAATTCTGCAGCGGTGGGGGGATGGAATAGCAGGCTGCTTGCTGCTTGTCTTTATAGGCACATATACAGGACAAAAGAAGCTGTTGGAGAGGTGCGAAGGGATTTAAGGTGGGCCGGATTTATGTTTTTTCGTAGGCTCTGGTAATTCTAGTCAAAGATTGGAAGCTAAGTGTTGGCTTTTAATAAATCCAGTTTGGTCTTGTGATATCACCAAAGGGAGCATTTTCTCTATCCTTCTAGCTAGGACTTTGGAGAGTATCTTAACATCATTATTCAGAAGTGAGATTGGTCTGTATGATGCACATTGTAATAAGTCCTTATTTTGTTTAGGAAAGAGGGTGATTAGTGCTTGGTGAAAAGTTTGAGGTAGAATTTTATTGTCTCTATCTTCTGTAAATATTGCTATTAAAAGGGGAGCTAGCTGAATGGAGAATTTCTTATAAAATCTGGCAGGGTAGCCATCAGGGCCTGCTGCTTTCTCACTCTGAAGTGACTTTGTAGCATCTAGTAATTCTGATAGCTCCAGAGGTTTATCCAATTCCTCAGCACTGAGAGTATCTAGTTGTGGTATCTGTGAAGCGTCCAGTAATGCTTTAGATTATGTCTTGTCTTCTTTAAACTCAGTAGAATATAAGGACTTATAGTAGTCTCTAAATGTGTGCATTATTTTTTATGGTCAATGATTTTGTCTCCGTTTGTGTTGGTGATTGCTGGGATTGCATTGCAAACTTCTTGCTTGTGGATTTGTTGAGCTAAGATCTTATTAGCTTTCTCTCCATGTTTGTAATAATGATGTCTTGATTTAAGTATGAGTTGTTCAGTTTCTTTGGTTGTTAAGAGGTTGAGCTCTAAATGCAGAGCCTACCTTTTTTTATGCATTTAATTATCAATATCATTCCTGGTGGCTCTGTAATCCATACTAACCCCTACTTTTTCTTCTGTTATTTTTCTGGTTTTCAGTAGTGGTGATCTGCACCATCACTACCTAATCAAAGCTGATGTCCCTACATTGATGGACTAAAGGCCATAAGTCCACATGACCGTCATCCTCAATTTATTCCATATGAACCCTGAATACAATGAGGACTGATTGAGGTCATTTATGTTAGGTAGAAAGCCTAGAAGGGATTGGGCTATCTCGTGGCCTCGGAACCCCTGCAGATTCAGTTAGCAAGTGGAGGGGGCGCTGGTGCATGCATGTTGCTGCCGCTTCTCCCCGTTATCAGTACTTTTAAAATTTGCGTTAAACTTTTTGCAATTGTTCACTTTCTTTTTATTGTATGTATAGTTCATGGATGCAATTGACTTGAACTGTGCTGATTTGGATTTACTTTTCTGGGCTTTGCCTTGACTGGGTTTGCAACCTCAGGGACAACCGAATCTTTCTGTGGCATACTGGACGAGCCCTATGGTCATTGACGATCTATGAGCCGGGGATGATCTGTCTTCTTGATTATAATTTATACACTGGATTGCTCTTGATTCCTTCTATACGTGGTTAACGACTAAAAAATAATCTGAGGCTTATACCCAGCTGGATGTGGCTCTGGGAGATCCCGTCTGTAATACCCAGCATTATATGTATGTGGCTGCACTTTGGAACCTACGAACTTTGGTATTTTCATGTTCATTTTGTAATATCTCCTACTATGCTTTTTTTTGCTGCTTGACGCTCATTTGCGCCAGCCCATCCTCCCGTCTCACCTTCTCCACTGTGTTGCTTCTCTGCTACTATCAGATAAGTATTGCTCTCTACTATCCTAAAATACTTTTGTGACAAACTCCTTCATATTAAACAGTTTGTCCAAAGCAAATGGTCAGAATGGAATGTCCTAAAACATAATGGTATCTTGTGCCACTCAAAATATTTACATCACAGGTCAGGTTCCCTCCATAGCTAAGCTGCAAATGAAAAGTTCACCAGCGGCATCTGTTATCTGTTTCATTGTTCTATTCAGAGAAAAGTTAAGCAAAATGAGCTGGACTCCGAGTTCATTCTGCACGTGCTGGAGCTCATGCTGATCACCGCCTTTAAAAGCCCTTTTCTGATGGTTCAAAAGGCCCTTAATGTCACATGTAATCCATGGCTTGTTGTTAGCATAGCAGCGTACTGTTCTTACTGGAACTACAATGTCCGTACAGAAGTTGATGTAGTCAGTAGTGCAGTCAACAACCTCCTCAATGTTCTCACTATGTGAGCCCTGCAGGATATCCCAGTCTGTAGTTCCAGTCTCTCAGAGTCAGCTCTGCATCCGGGGACCACTTCCTGAATGAGCGTTTGGTTCTAGGTCGCTCCCTCACTCTTGGTTTGTAGTGAGGCTGAAGCAGAACCAGGTTATTATCTGCTTTCCCAAGCGCAGGCAGCGCTGTATGCGTCTTTAACGTTTGCATACAGTAGGTCAATAATCCTGTTTCCCCGGTTGTTAAAATCCACATACTGGGAGAAGTCAGGTAATGTTCTGTCCAGAGTCACATGGTTAAAATCTCCAAAAATTAGCACAAGGGCCTTGGGGTGCTGTGTTTATAGTTTAGCAACAGAGGAGTGGATGATGTCACTCGCTGTCTCCACGTTCGCCCGAGAAGGGGTGTAAACAATAACAACAATGACGTTTCCAAATTCTCTGGGCAAGTAATAGGGATGCAGACTTACGGCCAACAGTTCGATGTCCCTGCAGCAAGTGGAGATTTTGACGTTTACATGTCTAGGGTTGCACCACCTTGTGTTCACATAAAGAGCGAGTCCTCCTCCTTTCTGCTTCCCACAGGTATTTGTGTCTCTGTCCACTCTAATTGTGCTAAACCTGGGTAGCTCCACATTATCATCTGGGATGCTACTTGTTAGCCACATTTTACAAAAACACAACAAACTGCATTCTCTGTAGGTTCTGACATTTTTCACCAGCGCAGCCAGTTCATCAGTCTTATTTAGTAGTGAGTTCACATTTCCCAGGATCACAAAAGGCACCAAAGGCTTGTATCGCCACTTCCTCGCTAGCCACCTTAGCCTTTAGCTTAGCACCGGCTCTGCTGCCATGATATGGACTTCTTACCTCATCAGGTAAATAGGGAACCACACCGGCACAGCCCTTTGTTCTCAGAGCTTGAAGTTGACTACCTGAATAGACGACTCTCGGTGTGTAAAAATCCATGTCCAAGTAGTAAAAAGTGTCCAGGAAACGAGTCCACATAAAAGAAAATGATAGGAGTGATCAAAGTGATAGAGAAAAAGGTAGAAAGATAAAGAAGATAAGTCGTACATGGAGCTGCTGGAAAGGCTGCCATTCACGGTGGCGTCTAACAGAAATCAAAACCACACCTTGCTCATCTTTCATTGCCTTATCTGACTAAAATCCTTTCAAGCCTTGAACTTAGCCTTCAGTCTTCTACAAACCTTCTCTTCTCTTTTGTCTGCAGTTTTTCAAACACCTCCTCTGAAGCTTTCCCTTGGCTCTTGGACATTGTCCTCTTTGTCTCCTTTGTCTGCCTAAACATTTCTCAACATCCCTCCCTCACTGATTGTTACCATGTCTTCTTTGCCTCCTTCTTAGCCTTTATCACATCCTGCACCTTCCAGTCCATCGCCACTACTTTCCCCATTAATGACCATACAATTCTTTATCTCATTCAAATGAGATCTTCTACACATTAAAACATCTATGGGGCTTTCCCTTCCTCCACTACTGTAAATCACAAGCTGATTTATTTTCTTTTAAAATCCACAACCACTTTTAGGACTCCAGAGGCACACGGCACATGAAGCAGGGAATCCAAGCTCTCATATTGCTATATGGTTACGAGACATGGACACTATCCAGTGACCTGAGATGAAGACTGGACTCCTTTGGTACTGTGTCTCACCGGAAAATCCTTAGGTACTGTTGGTTTGACTTTGTGTTAGTCATGGAGTCCCAGATGAGGCACATTACCTACTTTGTGACAGAGCGTCAGTTACGACACTACAGCCATGTAGTGCGTTTCCCCGAGGGTGATTCAGCTCATAAGATCCTCATTGTTGGGGACCTGAGTGGCTGCACCAGACCAAGGGGTCGTCCACATTACACCTGGCTGCAGCAGGTCTGCCTGGGGGGTTGTCAACCAGGATCCTGAGTTGTTTCGTTGTGTAGTGGGTGTGGCAAAGCACTGTATCAGTGCATGCTCCCCAACTTGACTTGACTTGACAGACTATTACCCCACAGCACCTGTCTGCAGTGGTGATGCCTCCCTTGCAGATGTTCTAAATAACTTCGACACATGGTTTAATGCCTTGAATGACATACCTGTGAGAAGTCCAGCCTTCCTCCGGCTAATATTCAGAATTTTTCTGAATATAGACCCCCACAATGCTGCTGGACCAGACAGCATACCTGTCCGAGTTCTTGGGGAAATTTGCATACAAGCTGACAGATGTATCTTCACAGGCATCTTCAACATTTCCCTGAGGCAGTAAGTCATTCCCAAATGCTTCAAAACCACCACCATCATACCCATGCCGAGGAAGTCCTCTGTCTTTTGCCTCACTGACTATCTACTGCCCTATGGCACTCGCACCTGTCATCATGAAGTGCTTCGAGAGGTGAGTCCTGGGCCACTTCAAAGTCAGGCTTCCCACATCACGTGACCATTGCCCTAACTGTTCTGCTGAATACCATATTATCTGGCCCTGTCCCAGACAAAAGAGGCCCCTAGCACTAGTATGAGTTACATTGACCAGTTCAGCCTTCAACACCAGCAACCCAGATTATCAATCTTCAGTTCATTCTTTATCTTGTCCTACTTCATCTTTACCCACTTTATTTTACGTTTCACCTCCTCCTGTAGTTCCTTCTGTCCAGTTCATTTTCAATGTTGAATTTCCTTATTTCTTCTATCAGTTCTCCTAACTCTCTGGTAGTCCATGGCTGGTTCTTGTTAAGGTTTATCTGGATTGATTTCATGGGGTGAATAACTGCTTACAGTGTCCATCAGTTCATCGGGGGTCTTTAAATACTAACAAGTCTGTGCATATAAAGTAGATTCCTCATCCCAGACTTTTTGCCTGTTTAATGTATTAATGTGGTGGACACAGTTATGATCAGATGAACCCAGCCAGGACGTGGCTTTCTTTTCAATGGTAAACAATTGGGGCACCACCCTGGTGACCTCATATAACCGAAAGCAAAATTATGCAAAGTAATACACAATAAATCTGTAGACATCTTTTCAGACACAAGTTCTCAAAGTGAACTGAATCAAGATGGCGGATCTTCTGGCTTTGAGGACTTAAGTGAGGAAAAGGTGGGTCCAGGCGGATGGACACCTGAAGTGACGTCAGTCATGGTAAAGCCATCAGTCTCTCTGGTCTGCATCAGGAGAAGGAGAAGAGACATCATTACACAGCAGAAACCCCTGGATCAGCAATGTACTGCCATCACAAGAGCCCTTAAGCAGTCCCCCAAACACAAGTGCATGACAGGACTCCCAGACCAGACCCATCTGGTCATTTAGCCCAAACCATGAGGTCATGAATGTAGGAAAGAGCATGGGAGTTATGCATGGAGACAACCCCGATGATGGAGGACCGATAAGGCTGAAGGTCCAAGAACCACCTGGTGACACGTGGATTTGACTCTTTATGAAGTGTCATTCATTGGAGGGGTGCATGGTCCGTCACAAGAGTGGACTCATGGCTCAGGAGGTAATACATCAGTTGGTTAATGTACCAATGCATTAAGCACCAAGGCCTCTCTCTCCACTGCCGCCCACCTGGTTTTCCAATCCATAACTTTCCGGCTCTAAAACATGATTGTGTGTTCAAAACCATCGATGCTTTGGCTCAGCACAACGCTAAGACCTGTACAATGACAGGCAGAAAGAAATCAAGATTTATTAACACAGGTGTTGACACAAGGGTCTGTTTAAGTCAATCTTTCTAAGATCTGTCAAGGGCGCCACCCACCCAGAGACACGGAACAAACTGGCAGTAGTACCCTACTAACCCTAAGAAGGCTTGGACCTGCTGCTTGGATTTCAGAAGGAGCCATTTCATGATGGCATCAACGTTGGCACATTGTGGTCATATAGTACTCCTGTCCAATAAGTAGTTCAAATATTTAGCCTTGGTCAACCCAAAGTAAGATTTTCTCAGGTTGATCCAGAGCCCATCACCTCTCAGTTCCAGGAGCACAGCACGTATCTGCTGCATGTATTCCTCCCTGGTGCCAGAATAGAAGACCACGTCATCTAAACAGGCAGTGCTATAGGTATTGTGGGGTCATAGCACTCTATCCACCAGATACTGGAAGGTCGTTTGTGCCCCATGTAATCCAAATAGGAGAGCACAATTCTGTAGATGGCTGCTAGGGGTACTAAACAATTTGATAGGACCCTTTTGTTATGTCAACAGTTGTCAGGTTTTTTTCAGTCACTCAAGAAGTTCATCTAGATGAGCATCAAATTTTTAAACTTGTTTAAGTTGGCTGAAATCATTGCAAAAGCACCAGCTTTTTCTGTAGGACCAGGATGATGAGGCCAGACCAGGAGCTAGAACTTTTCTCTATGACACCAACATGTAATATTCACCTGATCTCAAGTTTCACTTGCATTGATGTTGCCTCTGGGTGTTAATATGTGTGTTCTCAGGCAATAACCCATGCTTCATTGATGATATCACGCATAATCATGGATGTTCTTCTGGGCTACTAATTTATCTTTTCTGGGACAGACAAGATGGCTGCTTCAGAGATTTGTTATTGTTTGGGCATCAGATTTGTACCTGTCCTTTCACAAGTGTTAAATTAATGTGGTATATTTGTACTGCTGGTCCACGGTTTGATTGCTCAAGTTCCACATGCCTCAACAAAGATGACTGTTGTGTTTGTTAGGCGTAAAAAAGGCTCTTCCTTACCGGACACCAAACTCATAAAGTCGTTGTCCTTCCAGAACCTTTGATGAGGCGCACTACTTCTTTGGCCTTTATTCCATGAAGCAGACATGTCTTCTTTACTTCGATGGCTCTGTTCAGCCGATGCCTTTATGCGGCTGTCAAGTCTTAGCCCCGCCCATTCACCTGCACTAATTAAAATATATTTGCATGTTGAGAATTTGAAAATGAAAATGCAAAGTAAAAAATGAAAACTCAGTGGGCAGCAGGAGGCGCCAGTGCTTATTTGCATTTCACTTTTCATTTTTAGAAAGGGTCCTGACTGTTGTTTGTGCGTATGCGCCGAACAGCAGTTTGGAGTATCCACCCTTTTTGGAGTCTCTGGAGGGGTTGCTAGAGGGCATACCTTCTGGGGATTCCCTCATTTTGCTGGGAGACTTCAATGCTCACGTGGGCAATGACAGTGAGACCTGGAAGGGCGTGATTGGGAGGAATGGCCCCCCCGATCTGAACCCGAGCAGTGTTTTGTTATTGGACTTCTGTGCTCGTCACGGATTGTCCATAACGAACACCATGTTCAAGCATAAGGGTGTTCATATGTGCACTTGGCACCAGGACACCCTAGGCCTCAGGTCGATGATCGACTTTGTGGTCGTCGTGGACTTGCAGCCATATGTCTTGGACACTCGGGTGAAGAGAGGGGCGGAGCTGTCAACTGATCACCACCTGGTGGTGAGTTGGCTTCGATGGTGGGGGAAGATGCCGGTCAGACCTGGTAGGCCCAAACGTGTTGTGAGGGTCTGCTGGGAACGGCTGGCAGAGTCCCCTGTCAGAAGTAGCTTCAACTCCCACCTCCGCAGAACTTCAACCACGTCCCGAGGGAGGTGGGGACATTGAGTCCAATGGGCCATGTTCCGTGCCTCTATTGTTGAGGGGCTGACCGGAGCTGTGGCCGCAAGGTGGTCGGTGCCTGTCGTGGCGGCAATCCCCAACCCGTTGGTGGACACCGGCGTGAGGGATGCCGTCAAGCTGAAGAAGGAGTCCTATAGGACTTTTTGTCCTGTGGGTCTCTGGAGGCAGCTGATAGGTACCGGCAGGCCAAGCGAACGGCTTCGGTTGTTGCTGAGGCAAAACTCGGGCATGGGAGGAGTTTGGAGAGGCCATGGAGAACGACTTTCGGACGGCTTCGAGGAGATTCTGGTCCACCGTCCGGCGTCTCAGGAGGGAAGCAGTGCAGTGTCAACACCGTATATGGTGGGGATGGTGTGCTGCTGACCTCACTCGGGCGTTGTGGTCGGTGGGAGGAGTACTTCAAGACCTCCTCAATCCCACTAACATGCCTTCCAATGAGGAAGCAGAGCCTGGGGACTCTGAGGTGGGCTCTCCCATCTCTGGGACTGAAGTCACCGAGGTGGTCAAAAAACTCCTTGGTGGCAGGGGTGGATGAGATATGCCCCGAGTTCCTTAAGGCTCTGGATGTTGTAGGACTGTCTTGGTTGACACGCCTCTGCAACATCGCATGGACATCGGGACAGTGCCTCTGGATTGGCAGACCGGGGTGGTGGTCCCCCTCTTTAAAAACGGGGACCGGAGGGTGTGTTCCAACTATAGAGGGATCATACTCCTCAGCCTCCCTGTAAAAGTCTATTGGGGTTCTGGAGAGGAGGGTCCGCCGGATAGTCAACCTCGGATTCAGGAGGAACAGTGTGGTTTTCGTCCTGGTCGGAACAGTGGACCAGCTCTTCACCCTTAGCAGAGTCCTGGAGGGTGCATGGGAGTTTGCCCGACCGGTCTACATGTGTTTTGTGGACTTGGAAAAGGCATTCGACCGTGTCCCTCGGGAATCCTGTGGGGGTGCTCGGGAGTATGGGGTACCGGACCCCTGATAAGAGCTGTTCGGTCTCTGTACAACCGTGTCAGAGCTTGGTCCATTGCCGGCAGTAAGTCGAGCCCGTTTCCAGTGAGAGTTGGACTCCGCCAGGGCTGCCCTTTGTCACCGATTCTGTTCATAACTTTTATGGACAGAATTTCTAGGCGCAGCCAGGGTGTTGAAGGGGTCCGTTTGGTGGACTCAGGATTGGGTCACTGCTTTTGCAGATGATGTTGTCCTGTTTGCTTCATCAGGCCGTGATCTTCAGCTCTCTCTGGATCGGTTCGCAGCTGAGTGTGAAGCGGCTGGGATGAGAATCAGCACCTCCAAATCCGAGACCATGGTCCTCAGCCGGAAAAGGGTGGAGTGCCCTCTCAGGGTTGGGGAGAGATCCTGCCCCAAGTGGAGGAGTTCAAGTATCTCGGGGTCTTGTTCACGAGTGAGGGAAGAAAGGAAGTGAGATCGACAGGAGGATCGGTGCGGCGTCCACAGTGATGCGGGCTCTGCATCGGTCTGTCGTGGTGAAAAAAGAGCTGAGCCGTAAGGCAAAGCTCTCAATTTACCAGTCGATTTACGCTCCTACCCTCACCTATGGTCATGAGCTATGGGTAGTGACCAAAGAACGAGATCGAATACAAGCGGCTGAAATGAGTTTCCTCCGCAGGGTGTCTGGGCTTTCCCTTAAAGATAGGGTGAGAAGCTCAGTCATCCAGGAGGGGCTCAGAGTAGAGCTGCTGCTCCTCCGCATCGAGAGGAGTCAGATGAGGTGGCTCGGCATCTGATCAGGATGCCTCCTGGACGCCTCCCTGGTGAGGTGTTCCGGGCACGCCCAACCGGGAGGAGGCCCGGGGAAGACCCAGGACACGCTGGAGGGACTATGTCTCCCGGCTGGCCTGGGAACGCCTTGGGGATTCTCCCGGAAGAGCTGGAAGAAGTGGCCGGGAGAGGGAAGTCTGGGCCTCTCTGCTTAAGCTGCTGCCCCCGCGACCCGACCTCGGATAAGCGGAAGAGGATGGATGGATGGATGGATTTTCATTTTTAGAGCTTCATTTCTGTTCAGGCTTGAACGTCCAACTCTGCTAGAAGTTGTGCTTGGACACACTGACACAAAGAGACCCCCAGGCACACGATGACTAAAGCCTTTAAAGACGCTCAGCACATTCTGATCTGCTCAGTCTTGTTGGGCTCTCCAGCTGAACTCTTCATGTCCGACTTCTCTGACTAAGAGGACCTGAAGACTCTCTGTGGTGAGGAGGATCAGCCAAGAAATAAAGCGAGAGCCGGTAAGTCCACCAAAAAGGCTGAGTGTGTAAGGTGGACATTGAGTGGTGGCTCAGCAGTCAGCTTTATATTTGAGGAGCCGCATGTCACTTTGTGTCACATTTGGAGCAGACAGTTTTGTAAATGAGTGGACAGTGAATGGAGCTGAGGTAGCAAAGGCCTTCTTAACTGTGGCCATTTTTCTCTTTCTATTCAGGTACTGAAGTTTCAGTTTTCACCCTGCAGTCTTCTGAGTGGTGAGGAGTTTGTACGCGTGAGTTTGTGATCTTATTGATTTGAACATCCGCATGAGTATCTTTGACACCTCATGTCCCCTGCTGGTGTGACCGTGTGTGTGTATAAGGGGGTCACACAAGTGCTGGCCCACTTTCATTCATCTTTCTCCTTTTTTTTTTGGTTCTGTGCTCTTGTTGTTTTCCAGTCTTTTCTTCCTCTAGTTCACTCACTCTCTTATTTCTCTTTTTCTAATTCACTTTCCTCTGTTCCTAAGACACCACATTTTACTGTAAATAAGAGAAGAAAAGATGAGAATGGGAGTTCTGGAGTGAGGCAATAAGGCATGATGGGTAAAAATTTGAAACAAAGTACAGTACATAAAACAAGAAAAAGAAAAACTGAGAGAACAAAAGAGTATAAAATAAAGAAGGTTTAGGACGCATTGTGAATATCCTGGGCACTTAGCCAGAGCCCTGACTGTAGAAGAGAAACTGGTGGGCATTGACCCCCCAAACAGCTGTAGATGTATGACCTCTACGTATGGATATGGACGCTGGAGTAATGACCAGAAATTGGGGTACGCAGTGATGGCGGAGCCCCCACGTCAGGAGCACCAGTGGTAAGCGGTGTGGAGTGTGTGGAGTCGAATATTCCCACATGGCAGATTTCACTTGGAATCACACTGAGCAGACGCTTTTATACGCCGGACACCCCAGTACCTGACGACTTCGTATTAGGCTTTAGAAACTTAATAGCCGAGTTTCCAAGTGTTACCCACTAGAAAGTTTAAAGGAGTAAAGGTGAAAAGGAATTCAGACATTATTACCCTTAACGCTGCTGCATTTAGAACAGAACTGTTCTTATTAACTTCATTAAAGTAAAAATGAAATACATGGACAAGAATCAAAACGTGTAAGGCAAGTGTGCTCAGTGTCACTCCACAGTCTCACCCGGCATGCTGCTGCTTCTCTGTCTCTGTTCTCTGACCCCAAAGTGCAGACGTGCTGTCACCACAATAAATAAATAATCCACAATACAATGCAGAGCTTGTGGACATTAAAAACACTGAGAGACAAGTTCAAAAGCCCAGGCTAAATCCACACAGGTATCGACTTCTGCTCCATTTCTTCATGTCCAGCACATCTCTGACCACCTGTCTAGCCAGTTCTCCCCATCAGCCCTTCTCAGATGGTAGAGACCCTCTTCAGCTGTCGGTCCAGGTGCCTTTTCTCCAGCGACCTGCAGAATGTCAATGGAGAACAGCTGAGCTGACAATAACAAGCAATCCGCTCGCCTCCCAACCAACATCCTGCACCAACACCGCCTCACTGCGGAGCTCGCACTCCCCACATGCACCGTCACGGACCCCCTCTCACTACAGAGAGGTACTGTCTCGGTCTTCTGAGGACCACCTGGTGCTGGCCACAATACACATCTGATAAAACGGAGTTACATTACCAGACGCCCAGCTCTGTTCCTAACGTTTGTCTCTTCAGATGTCCTCTCTGTCCGCTCTCAGGGTTCTCTTTAAATCTCCTCGTTTGTCTGACTGACTCTGTCTGTTCCTGTCTCTCCTCTGACAGACGATGGCCGAAGCCGAGCTGTTTGGATTACAGAACGAGATCACCTGCTTTATCTGTCAGGAGACCCTGAGTGACCCCGTCTCGATCCTCTGTGGTCACAGTTTCTGTCTGAAGTGCCTCAATGACTACTGGGATCAAAGCCATGAGTGCAGCTGTCCTGAGTGCAGAAGGACCTTCACCACAAGGCCTGAACTTCAGAGAAACACCGTGCTGAATGAATTTGTCAAGAAAATAAAGAAGCCGAGACTCGGTCCTCATCCATCTCAGAGTTATGCCGGCCCTGGAGACGTGGAATGTGACGCCTGTACTGGGATGAAGTTCAAAGCGGTGAAGTCCTGTCTGACCTGCATGGCCTCCTACTGTCCGACTCACCTGCAGCCCCACTTTGAAATAGCAGCCTGGAAGGACCACAAGCTGACTGATCCAGATGGAAATCTGAAGGTGGAGCTCTGTGTGAAACATCAGAAGAGACTGGAAATATTTTGTAAAAATGAGGAGATGTGTATCTGCATGATGTGTGCATTGACTGAACATGAAGGCCACGAAAAGGTCGAGCTGGAGATGGAAAAAGCAGAAAAACAGGTGAGTGGGGTTTAGTATTTAATGAGAAAAATAAAATCTGAAGAGTTAAAGGATTTCTAAAATTCAATAAAGACATCCAAGCATCCATTTGAGGAGACAAAATGTTCTTGTCTATGATGGTAGGGAGCTGGAGTCTATCCTGGTGAAACTGGACTGAAGACATGATGTGTCCAATGGTGGAGTTCATGATTAGAGTCTTTATTTACCAAGGAACACTTTGGAAGTTCAGAGTTGAGAGAAATGTGTGTGTGATGACAAACTGGAGCTTTGCATATTATAACTGTGGAAGTGGCTGACGGATGGATGGATGGATGGATGGATGGATGGATGGGAAAGGCACTTATATGATAGATAGAGAGAGACAGACAGACAGATGTGGAAGGCGTTATGTGATAGTAAGATAGATAGATATAAAAGGCACTATATAATAGATAGGTATGTAGGTCGGTAGCAGTTCATGTGTTCCAATTAGAAATTTTGCTTTTAGACGAGCTCTAGAAATTTAGAAATCTAACACAACAGAAATAAGCCTCACAAACAGACACAAGAATTACAAAATAATGAACTGGCTAATGACGAGAGAGCGGTCCTTTTTCATGTTTCCACTTGTTACTCATTTGATTTATTGTCAGGTTTATCTGAGCTCAGTACATTCATCTTCAGATGGAGCGTGAAACTGAAAGTGAATTCTGATAAAACCAAGCGTGTCCTCTTGTGTGTCCAAACAGAGCGAGCTGGAGGTGACATGGAGTGAAATCAGGAGGAGACTTGAGGAGAGAGAGAAGACCCTGAAGGTGATGAAGAAGGCAGAGGAGCAGATGAAGGTGAGTGGAATTACGATGACACTTCATATCAAAGACAATAGAAATAAACTGAAAACAGAAGAGCTGGCTATGGATGTGTAGGAATAGGAAAATGCGTTTGGACAGAAGACGTTTTATTGTGCCCTTCATGGCATGTCACTGTCCTCCATGGTTAATTCATTTATGATTCAGATGGTATGACCTGAATATCCTTTGGGTTTTTATTCACACTTTTATTCTCATCCCCTCACATTAACTCAAACTATAGCCTGGCATTGATGTTCTGAAGGAGATCAGTGGGCACAATGTTTCTTTTTGGCCTTTTCTTGTTCGTTTTTCGGTCACAACTTTGTTTGACTCCATAGCTTAAGGTGTTCCACTGGTTGAGTGACTGCAGTTCTGATTGTTGAGATTGCTGTTCTTATCACATTTTTAAGTCTTACAAACTACATTCAGACCACTGGGGTGTATCATCAGTTCAGATAAAATGAGCAGAACACACCATGCCAGCCAACAGTCAAATTAAGACACTAATGAAGTGAGCAGAGGTGACAGTCGAGGAACAACAAATGAGCGGAGCGGAGCCATCAGGACAGACTGACCACCACAATGGTTTGTGTCTTTGTGATTGTCTGCTGTTGCTGATTCCTCATAGAATTCCTGCATCTTAGTAAAACATGAAACTCCCAGTCTAACCCCATGCCGACTGCTCACTAACACTCCTGTTCTTTACATTTATTTCTGAATCGTTTCCTTAACAATTCGTTGCATTCGTTTAAATGTAAATTAGGGTTAGGGTTACATTAATGCCCCTCTGGCCCCAATGTAACTCATGCAGACCCCTTTGTTCTGCACCAAAATGTCAGACATGCACTAAACGTCCTAATCTCCTCAGTCTTAGCTGGACTGGTGCATGGCACAGATAAAACATCTCAGACTACCACCATGTCAGTTCTACTCCTCAACTTAACACTAAACTCTTTAAATGTGGACCACACAACTGACAGTCTGCCCTTATATATGTCATTTGTTCCATCCTGGACAATGACAATGACCCTAACAAAAAAGACTTTTGTACCCATCCAGGTAGGACTTGTACCTGTGCACCAGTATATCATAATGCTATATGAGCGCAGACTCAGACCTGCACCTCAGTTTGCCTGGTGAATTAGTTTTAGTCTTCACTTCTTTTCTTTCTTTGTGCACTGGAGTGGATTTGTAAGTTGACTTCTCACTCCTATCTACCACCTCAGAGTTTCCAGAGTATCTGTCCAGTCCTGAAATGAGCTGAGAACAGCTGGACACCTCCAACTCTGGGCTTGATTCACCTGGACAGTATGTATCTGTTGCTGTGCGCTAAATTCACACCATGACCCCTCTGTTTGTATCTTCCTGGACTCCCTCTGCATCACTTTAGGACTGCACACTATCTTACCAAAGGACTTCTGGGTAAGTTCAGTCCTCTAGTCCAACACAGTCCAGTTACCTCCTCCTCAAGTTCAATGACCCTGAGCTGGCGGCGCTGGACTAGTTAGCATCTTCCACAGATGTAGGACTCCAAGAAGTCCAACATCAGGTAGGATTTGACCTCATTTTATAAATCTGTTTCGGTGACTGTTGGCTCATTTTAAAATATTAATTTATTTGTTAGTTTAAACAAACTGCGATAGTTGTTACTGTCCCCTGTGTTTGCCCACACTGTTTAAAATAATTTTACGTTTCTACCTGTTGCTTCTCATGCACCAGTGGTAGCTTCCTGCTGTGTGTGTCTTGATCTTTTCTCAACTTTTCCATAACTCCTGCTTTCCTTCTGGTCACTTCACGGCTTTCTGTCTAATTCTGTCTTCTGCTCACACATGGCCTGATTTAATGTCCTCCCTTCTTAAATGAACTCTGACCTGTTTACTGCTCTGCTAGAACAAACCTCACCTGCTTGAGTGTGATGTAACAGAATGAACTAGCAAACTGTCTCTGTACTTTAACGCCTTCCTTATTCTTCTAATGTCTTCTCTGAGGTGTTCTGGTGCCAGTCGTGTGCACTTATCATCTAACACACGGTATGAATCAATCCTTCAGCCTTTATAATATGAAGAACTAGCACTTCTACTGGTACTGTCTGCCTACAATAAACCAGTTTCTCCATTACACTCGGTCCAGTCCAAGACCTGAGCTCTGGAACCTGAAATGGACAGCCATCATGGAGCCACCCTCTGACGAGAATGAAAAAAGAAAAGATGGGAACTAAAATGTGAGAGTAACAAATGTCATCGGTAAATAAAAATGGGACACAACATAGCAAACAGATTTAATGAATATGTAAAATAACCATCAGAATACAAATATAAAGATAGATATTGAAAGTGTAGAAGATCAAAGTCATCAGAAGTGAACAATAATAGGAGCGTCAATTGAACTCTTTTAGGCGGATTTTTTCTTCTTTTCTTTTCTTTTCTCCCAGGGCTGAATATTTCTACAAAAAACTCCGTTTTCTAAAAAGCACACAATGCAATGGCCTCACACATCAATGAACATAAAATATTCCAAATGCCAGCGTGTTTTATGTTGAATGAGTCTCTTTTCTATGTGACGTCTCATACAAATCACAAACCTGTCACATGGTGTAGTCCTGCAATAATAAAATAATAATAATAATAATAAAAGTCCAATGTCAATATGGTATCTTAAGCACGGTGGATGGCCACGTCCGTTGCAGACACTGCATAGCCGCCTCGTGCTCATGACACAAGCGTTTAACTTTTGTCAAAATTTGCCGCTGCGTTTTTAGCTGTTTTGTTATTTTTTTCCTTCTGTTTTATATTCAATATATATTGGCGTGGCCGCCCCTGCAGTCCTTGCTTTTTTTTCTCCAAGTAACCGATGACCACACAATCAGCTCTGTAATAGACGTTAAGCCATCTGTAAGCTTAGAGCACCGACTCTTCAAAACGTTTAAAGAACATTGAAATATCTTCGTAGTACATGTTTAATTATTCTATCCTTCACGACACTCCCAGTGAAGAATATAGATTATTTAAATGAAGTTAAAGTTTTATCTGTATAATTTAACAAACATATTTTGCTGCATTTCACCTTAAAAATGATATCGTCATCATATGTAAATACGTGCTTTATAAAGTGGCCCAGGTTGTGAGATATTACAACTATAGTGCAAGTTTACAGTGAGATGATTGTACTTATAAGTACTAACAGTTCTACAAGAAGCACTTGATTGAGTGTATTTAAAGTTCTTGGGATGAAACTGTTTCTGAACTGCGAGGTCCGTACAGGAAAGGCTTTGAAACGTTTTGCCGTGGCTGAGATAGCGTGTCCTTGAAGCTGTATACCGATAATTCTCTTTCCGATCAGCTGCTGCTGTGATTCACACTCAGATACAGTGATATAAATACTCCGAGTGGTGCAGTGAGAGTAATAAGGAAAAAGATGATCCGCTGTGGCAACTCCTAACAGGGGCAGCTGAAAGAAGAAGAAGGTGGTGCAGTGAGAGTAACAACGCTAAAGCAGTTATGGTATTTGGAATACTATGGCTATTCCCTGGACCATTATATTGTTACAAGTTAATTACAATCAGATGCATTACACTAATAAACAATAGGCGGTTAATTTCAGTGTATTTATAAAGCCATGTCAGGAAAATAAATAGTAATCACACAGGAACAGTAGCACTGCTTTGACGCTGGGTGCCGCCAGTCTGCAAAACCTACTAGGAGAAGGCAGGTAATGTTTTGTCCAGCGTCACTTGGTTGAAGTCTCCAGCGATTAGCACAAGTGCCTCAGGGTGCTGCGTTTGTAACTTAGCAACAGCAGAATGGATGATGTCACTCGCTGTCTCCACGTCCGCCCGATGAGGGATGTAAACAATAACAACAATGACGTGTCCAAACTCTCTGGGCAAGTAATTGGGACGTAAACTTACGGCCAGCAGTTCGATGTCCCTGCAGCAAGTGGAGACTTTGACGTTAACATGTCCAGAGTTACACCACCGTGTATTGACATAGAGAGCGAGTCCTCCTCCTTTGTGCTTCCTGCAGGTACTTGTGTGTCTGTCCGCTCTAACTGTGCTAAACCCGGGTAGCTCCACGTTATCATCTGGGATGATGGTAGTTAGCCACGTTTCGCAAAAGCAGAACAAACTGCATTCTCTGTAGGTTCTGACATTTTTCACCAACGCAGCCAGTTCGTCGATCTTATTTAAGATTGAGTTCACATTTCTCAGGATCACAGAAAGCACCGAGGGCTTAAAACGCCACTTTCTTGCAAGCCGCTTCATTTTTAGCTTAGTGCCGGCTCTGCTGCCACGATACCACCTTCATACCTCATCAGGTAAATAGGGAACCAAACTGGCACTGGCATTTGTTCTCAGCGAGTACTTGAATAGACGAGTCTCGGCGTGTAAAATTCCATGTCCACGTTGTAAACGTAAGTGTGTCCAGGGAACGAATCCACATAAAATAAAGTGATAGGAGTGATCAATATAAAAGAGAAAAAGAAAAGAAAAATAAAGTCGTACATGGAGCTGCTGAAAAGGCTGCCACTCTCAGCGGCACCTGAGTCAATAATGATTAGCAGATAATTTGGAATCCGTTATCACAGAAGGACTTGGACAGCAGACAGGCTTGGGCAGATTTGTGGCAGATGAATTTTAATGTCAGTAAATGTAAAGAATTACACATAGGAAGTAAAAATGTGAGGTGTGAATACACTATGCTGGTCTGAAAGTTGAGAGTCCACCTTATGAGAAGGATTTAGGAGTCATAGTGGACTCTAAGCTGCCGACTTGCAGACAGTGTTCAGATGCCATTAAGAAGGCTAACAGAATGTCAGGTTATATAGCACCCTGATGTGTGAAGTTCAAGTCACTTGAGGTTCTGCTCAAGCTTTATAACACACTGGTGAGGCCTCGTCTGGAGTCCTGGGTGCAGTTTTGGTCTCCAGGCTACAAAAAAGAAATAGCAGCACAAGAAAAGGTCCAGAGAAGAGCGACGAGGCTGATTGAGGGCTACAGGGGATGAGTTAGGAGGAAAGATTAAAAGAGCTGAGCCTTTACAGTTTAAGCAAAAGAAGATTAAGAGGAGACCTGACTGAAGTGTTTAAAATTATGAAAGGGAATTAGTCCAGTGGATCAAGACGGTGACTTTAAAATGAGTTCATCAAAAACACGGGGACTCAATTTGAAACTTGTGAAGGTTAAATTTCACACAAACATTAGGAAGATTTTCTTTACACAAAGAATGACCGGCACTTGGAATAAGAGACCAGGTAGTGTGGTAGACAGTAAGACTTTAGGACTTTCAAAACTCGACTTGATGTGGAAGGATTAAGTGGATAGGACTGGCGAGCTTTTTTGGGCTGAATGGCCTGTTGTCATTTAGATTGTTCTAATGTTCTAAAATGTGAACTATAGTGAGACAAGTAACTCGTTTGAGGCTGTGCCACGCCACTGCCACCACGTTTTCTGCCTGCATAAAAACTGGATTGTCGCCTTGTTTCATTTTCAGCCTACCTGGCTTCAGTTCTGCAGCCATATTTCTCCTGTTCACCCTCATTGTGTCACATCCTCCATTTTCCTTGGTCTGTAATCCCATGAACAATTCTGGCAACAAGTAGATATTGTCCTTTTGCACTACATGTGTCCATAACCATCTAGCAGCTCCTGTACACCGTGACTTGTCAATGGAGGGTCAGTTTCTGATAAGGAGTATTTTCTTCTGCATGTCATGATTTTCAGACTGAAGCCAGTGCTTGCTTCTGCCAACACAAAATCTTTTATTCCATTATTTGTGGGTTTGTCCAGCATATACTGACAGACAAAAGGCACCCCTTGTATTTTATCATCGATTCATCCACAGACAAATCACGGCCAGGCTGATAATGTTGTTTACATGTCTACAGGTCTAGAAGAGGCTGAACTTTATACATGGAGTTATACCCACACTCACCTTACAGGATTTGCTTCTGATTGTCACAGAAATGAATAAAACTGCAGAAGCATGTACCTGTCACTTAACACAACTGTCCAAATTCAACAGGGGACAGAGCGCTGCTTAAAATTAGAGTGCCAGTCCAGTCCCGTCTCTGTTTGCAATGCCACAAAGCCCTTTATCTTGTCTTTTGTTGTGAGCTTCCACCTGGAAAAATTAGTATACGGGGCAAGCTCAGCAGGGGAATCAAAAAATTGCCAGCGCACCTCTTTGTCTCATTAACACTAGAATTACCAGAGTCTGCGAAAAAAATCGTAGATCCGTCCCACCTTAAATCGCTTAATAAAACTGTTCTCACCTCTCCGCTAGCCTCCTTTGTCCTGTAAATGTGCCGATAAAAACAAACTGCAAGCAGCTGACTACTACATCCCCCACCGACTCAGAACGTGCACCAACTTCTCCGAGCTCACGCCTCGATTATCTGGGAGTGAAGTGGAGTTTTAGAGTGGAAATAATAGATTGTTATTTGTAACACACGCATTTCATGTGTGTTCTGTTTCTACAGTAATCTGCATAAACACAATGTTAAAACAGAAACTTTTTCATATTTTAGTAATAAATGTTACAAAATGTAGGCATAAACTATAAAATATGTGAAGCCTGAAGGTCAAAGATGAAATAAACACTTTCATAAAAAGTTCAACAGTGTTACTGTGGCTTACTGGTAAGGTTCTCTCACTTAGAGCACAGCAGACTTGCTGGACATCAAGAGATCCGAGTTCAATTCCCCCGCTGGTGAGAAAATTTTTTTATTTTTAACCTTCGCCGTTCTGCCTGCCTGAACTCCCTGTCTATCTATATAGTAACAAAAGTAATTTTATTATTATATAGGAGCTTCCCTGTCTGCCGATCATATAGTGCCTTTCCTTCCTACCTATC